>NW_024063566.1:48467-49856 GCF_009727055.1 Benincasa hispida | reverse complement strand
TCATTAATCTTTATTAAGCTAACAAAGGGGACCTTATGGACCTATAAATTGAAGCTCCAATGATACGAGATTAATTAATTAAACTCTTTAGTTAAATTAATCAACCTTTATTAACTGTCAGTCACTCCATTAAAGACAGACAACTACACTCTTTGCACTATAGATATATTTCTTTGTCCTTTGGTTGCGAATATCCTAAAAATTGTAGTTCATATTTACTAAACATATTCTATTTTTGCAATAAAAGTATTACCGAGACTTCATTCAATAAAAGTGTTATTGAAATTGCATTCTGTTATAAAATCCTATAAACAAACCCATGGCTGGTATGAATACTTTAACTTTACGTAGAGACATAAAAGTGGATCAAGTTTTAGTATATGGCCACAAAGATCTATATGTATATGGATGAGATTGGGTACCTCGTCCTAGGGACACAATGGATGCGGCCCACTTTGTATATTGATACAAATAATGTGATCTAAAAATCATTCATGTGGAGACATGTGAGTAGAGGCATCCTATGCAAAAGATGTTTGCATACCAAACAACGAAATAGTCACTTTTCTTTATAACAATAGTTTACTGTTAAAACTGACAATTTCAAATTGATGACTTAAGGTAACTCGATCTTAATCTTGAGCTAACTATAAATTCTTGTTTATTCGGGATTATCCTTTGATTTGCATAGGTGAGAATGGTTCAATGCCACCCCTCAATAAGCCTCCCGTTTTGGGATAAAACTAGATAGATTGCTGAGGACATAGTCCTACAAGATGAAATTCACTCATACCCATCTTAGGGTTAGTAGATAGGTTGTTCTCTTAAGTATTGATTGTCGATCTTGAACAAAAGAGCCCCTCCCTCTCATGACAGAGAGGGATATGGTTTATTAGTTGGACTATAAACCAATTGTTCAATAGAGGATCAGTAGAGACTTAAGGAGCAAGATGTATTTGTAAGGCTAAAACGGTAATTTTGACCTAGCTGTAAATTCAAATGACCAGTGAAGGATCGACTTACTGATTATGGTTAAATCAAGTGGACAAAAATATATTTACAGTTAGGAGGGTGCAACTATTGAGCTATAGTGGTATGTCCCGGTAGTTAATGAATATTGATTAATTTTGTTTAAAGAGTTTAGCCAATTAAATCTCAAATCGTTGGAGCTCCTAATCTGTAGGTCCATAAGATCCCTCTACTAGCTCGTAAAAGATTAAATCTTGGGTTAGAATATTGAGTGGATTTGAAATGTTCAAATTCAATTTTAGGGTTTGGATAATTATATTTAATATAATTAATGTTTAAATTTATTGAAATCAAATGTATTTGGAGAGTTCAATATATTTGAATGATGATTTAAATATTTATTACATGAATAGGATTCAT
>NW_024063566.1:25025-41439 GCF_009727055.1 Benincasa hispida | reverse complement strand
CAATTCTTCCAATGAGCAGTGCCCAAACAAAAAAGTTATCTACTACCAGTTGTCTCTTGAATTAGCTAGCGTCCAACTTCTAATTATCCTCCCTGGTTCTTTCCCTTATTCATTATTTTTGGAAATGAAAATTTCTATTTTTTCCCTTCTAAATTTCCACCCTTTAAATAAAATTTCGTTCGGCTTAATATTTGACATTTAATTTCCCTGTATGCGTACAAATCTGGGTTGTTACACATGTAAAAACATGCATAATTTTAGGGAAAAAAAATCAATTAAAAACTAATATAACAATGGAATTGTAATTATTTGTTATTTAATTAAAGTTTAGAACTAGTGGTAAGAAATTTATTCAAATTAAAAAAGAAAGATCAAAAATTTAAAATTATTTAAAATTATTTAAAATTATATGTCTTATCAATTATCTTAAAAGATATTTTTATTATACGTATGATCTCTATTTTAATCAATGTTGTTAAATCCATTATTATGTCAATGACTCTTAATTATGCCGTAGTGCTTATAGCACTTATGTATTATAATGTTCGCTTTTAATGACTCTTAGTACTTATGACTTGTAAGAATTGCTTATGTAATTCATTTATATAAAGATTACAAGTATGATTATTGTATATAAATGTGGTTAATAACTAGATTATAAAATTTAAAAATAAAGAGAAAGATAAAAAATTTAAAAATTATATAAATTTATATTCATATCAAATTATCTTAAAAGATATTATTTTTATACGTATGGTCTCTAATTTTATCAAGGGTTGTTAAGTCCATTTGTTACTGTCGATGATTCTTAGTTATGTAGTAGTGTGTTTACTAGACGATTTTTTATGTTTTCTAGTACCCCTTGAATTTATTAATTATCCATTTTCTTAAATTTCAATGATTGTGACAAAAAAAAAAAAAAAATATCTTCTTATCATTATTTTGTGTGGCTTTTGACCAATTAAACTGAGAAGTGACACATGGTGGGTTTGGAGTTTTTGTTGAACTTCAAAAAAATGAGTGTTAAGAAGATATATATTATTATATATTTTATTATTGTGTTAGCGGCTAGTTGGGTAAAAAATAAAGAAGAAAAGAATAAAAAAATTATCATCATTCACTTCTTATTGGATATACCTTTGCTTTAAAAAAGAATTATTATTTTACATCTACTTTTAACTCTCCACCATTGATTTCATTTTACCAACATCCAGTGGCCCAAATTGAAATTTGGATTTCACCATCCTCCCTCCCTTTTTTTAAACTCTTAAATCTTGTCCACATTTTAACATCAATTTCTTATTTTTTCGAAATCCATCACAAAAACAAAACACAGAAACCTCCACATTAAAGTGACCATTGATGATGGGAAATGGATGTCATTTTACTCGACAACCAACTTCCTTGGACGTGGTATGCGATGCATGTTCCTAAGATATTATTGATAGTCATGCGTTGGAATGAAAAATGTGTTAACAAGTGTATGCGATGACCATGCGTCCATGCCACAAGTTTTCTTGCGTTCACGCCAAGTATAACATGAACGCAAGTTTCTCGAGTAATCTGAGGTCAAACACAGAGATTTGTAGCTTATATGTTTGTGGTGATGTACATGTAGCGATTTTTAAAAAGAATGGAGGGGATGTTACTACGTAAATCCTACTCCTACTTCTATCTAATAGACAACACAATGAGAATATGCATGAAAGGGTAGAGATGCGACAAACCTGACATGAATAAATGTGTGGGTGGGAAAATAGATAAAATACGGAGAGCATCCCAAAACAAAATGATCGCAAGGGCAATCTTAAGTCAACGCAATCCATGCAATCATGCTACAACCATACACGGCAAGTCATTTTCCAATAGAAATGCGGTGCTCCTAATTCTAGGACGCATGTGTTGAACGCAAAGTGTCCATAGAGCTTATAACTAAGTCTCTACTCTTGTCCTATGCAACGATGCAGAATGCATGAAAGCAAGGTGACCGCATTCAATCGTATCGTATCTCTAGGATGCATGCGATGCGTTAATAACAAATAGTGCTCATTCCTAAGCGCCTATCTCTTGTGTTATCTGTTCTAATAGGACTCTCCCAAGCCTAAATTCTGACCTGACCTTCTCAAGCCTAGATCTTGTCCTTAAACTACCCTCCCGAGTATCCCTAATGGACGAATGAAGCATACATAATACAAGACAACCACATAATCTTCGCTGACCTAAGATTGTTACTATCCCTAGTGAACAATGCATACCTTGCTTAATGCGTCCAACCACTTACCCTCCTGGGCAATTGATTGTTGCTGACTTCACTCATAGACAAGCAATGCGTTAGCCTATAGACAGGCATTGCAGGAGCTCACACTAAGCAAATAAGATTACTCACATACTCGTGCAACGCATACCTCACAGTAGTTTGCTACATGCTTCATATCCCTAATCCACATGACTAAGTATGTAATACCCAAGCAAAATCACTAAGTGTTGCAATGAAAGTAAACATGCTAAGCAAGAAGATGGAGATGGAGTTGAAGGAATAGAGAAATGCATTGAAAACAGATTGTAATGATTTCTTAATTCCAAAATGTTACACAATACAATATGAGAAAAGAAAGGAAAAGAAATGACCGGTTGGAAGCAAAGATTTTCTTCCAGCGGATATGCGTCTAGGCTGCCGTTGGTGCCATGGATGGGTGGAAGAGCTGACTCTCTCGAGATCTAACTTCGGTCGAAAGCTCCGGTCGTCACTCGGAATGGATGAAAGAGGTGAAGAACTCTCAGCCGTCTTCTCATGCTAAATTGCCAAGAATAAATAACATACCAGATTCCATTGAAATTGATGATAGCTTTAAGATGATTATTGTCTTCTTTAACTAAAACATTGAATGCCCTTAGTAGGATCTCTATCTAAATGGGATTCAAGAAAGACTGAGTGTGAATTATTTTGGTATTTTGAGGATCAAAGGCCGAATGTCTCTTTATATAGTAGTTTAATTAGGGCTCCTATTAAACTCTAATTAATTAGGAATAAGTTTCTACCCACTAACTCCATACTCAATTAGGAATCTAGGTCCTTAATTAATTAGATCACATAATAGACCCAATCTAATAAAATAACCCAATGTGATAAATTATTAATCCACATACATAGCTCATACTTTAATTGTATGTGTTATTATTTAAATACGTCTAATATGTCATGTTTTCTTTCCTAATGAATTAAATGCGTATTCCAATGATTCAAATTTCAAAATGCCTTTTGGGCATTTAAATTTAGATATAAATAAAATACGGAAACTAAATTATATCTAAAATTCTCACTTCCATTAGTTAGAGTAAAAAGGGTTAACAATCATAAAATTACTAAATAATACAGAGTAGGAAAAAAACCGTCACCAAAAAATATACTTGCTCACCTCAAACTTGGGAGGAGGTCCAGTCTTCTACAACTGCAGATTTTACTATGATGAAGATTGCAATGGTTACCACCGCCTGTTTTTAATTACTAGTTACCACCATACTTACTGATGAAAAAAAAAAGGTGAAGGAGTTTTGGGCTCCACAATTCCTTACATTCTCCTACTTGGAAACAAAACGACGATCTTGACTCTCACTACAATGAAACTCATCATCTTGGTAAACTCCAAGACTCAACACCCTCTACATCTGTTATCTCTGATCTTCTTGACAAACTCCAAGGTTCAACATAAAACCTGTAAAATCAACAAAGTAACAAAATAGGAAACAATAAAAGATAACAATACCTCATCTATTCTTGCCCCGAGATATGAGCAAGCTACGTGAAACTATCCTCCAGACATAAAGGACAATCACGTACTCCTACTATAGCTAAGTGATACCAACTGACATCTTCTTCAATCCCGAACACATGTTTTTGAAGAAAGATTGAAGAAGACACATTCTGCAAATGGTTTGACCCCTTCCTTCAAACCTGTTGTCAACCTAGAGACTTTATCCTTGACCTTAGCAACTGCTCTGGCCTTCCATTTTGATGTCCTTATTCACTTCTACGACTTCTTCAATTCATTTGATTTTATGTGAACCTCGAATCCAATTTTACACTTAAGTGTGTTTTCTTATTTAAATTGTCTTCATTTTCCACTTAATTGTGTGTCCCTATTTAAATTTGTATAAATAAGTTGAGTAGGTTGATGAGAAAGTTAGTGTGGAATGGTGAAGAAGGAATGGGGATTTGAAAAAGAGAAATTCTTAAACCCTAAGAAATTGTGTTGGATGCATTTGGGAAGAACACATTGAACCAAGGTGAAGTCAGCTTACGTTGATAAAAGGAGGAGTAAACATTTGGCCATGCAGCCAAGTAGGTGCTGTCAATCCCACGAGCAATTTGAATGCCTATAAATAGGGAGTTTGGATTTCATTTTCAAATCACACAAAAATCATAAATTTCGTAGAGAAAGTAGAGGGCAGTGAGGGTTCAGAGGAATATGTCAACTTTGGATGAGGAGATCTTCCAATCTTTTCGTGCGTTTAGAGTGATTCTAAAGCCATATGAGTAGGGCTGCCGGAGGAAAAGGCTCAAGGGAACTGGGCTGGAGGTTGAGAAGAAGGCAGAAGGGTCAGACTATCAGATTAGTCTAGGCCAGTCTTGAAGATTTTGAGATTCCGGCCAAAGCACGAAGAAATTCTAGCTGAAAGTTTAAGGTAAGATTCTAGAATAAGTTTGTAGAAGGAAGTATTTCCAAATAAGGTACGAAACTATGAGTAATCTAAGTTGTAAGTTGAATCTGGATTCTAGGGGTGACAAAGGGACCCGAGGAGCTACTAGAGTGAAAAGTTCCTAAGAAATCAAGGTGAGTGGCTAAAATGTTTTCGAACTAAAACGTTTTTAAACTGTTTTGATTACAAACGTTTTATAGAAAGCATGTTTGCGAAAATAATTCTCATGTCTACTAGTTTTATAAAGTGGTTTCCAAGCAAGATCTGAATTGTGTTGTGAACGCATGTATATTGTTGAAAAACTATTTACATATGTATATGTATTGATTTTATCCAGCATGCGTTACCATCTTTAAAGCCATGCTGTATATATGTTATACTATACATGCTTTAAAGAGAAATGTTGTTTATAAATAGTTTTGGTAAAATGCGATGCCAAAGTACAAAGAGAAGGCATCCACCCAACTAGATACTGAAGTATAAGGAGAAGGTATCTATTGGTACTAAAGTACATTTGAGAAGGTACCAAGCCAACAGGATACTGAAGTACGTTGGAGAAGGTATTGAAGCTGTCTCTTATACACATCTAGATGTGTATAAGAGACAGCTAAAGGACCAAAAGACTTGTAACCATTTGCTAGGTGGTTATTGTTAATATTGTACACATGTTACTATTGTTCATATAGGGACTAGGGATTGTGGGTTTTGGGATTTGTAAATCTAATGTTGTAAATACTCTAAACATATTAAGTTTCTAAGTTAATAAATTGTTGGCTTACAGCCGTCCCGTTGCATATAATTTGTATTTGGTATCAGAGTTATTCCACAAGAGTTATTAGGTAGTAAGTGTCAACCCAAGGGTTGGTAACTGCTGCAGTCACGCCTTTCTCTAGGCTAAGAAGGTGGTCTGGGGCGGGGTGTGAATGTTTCGTATCAGAGCAAAGGTTTACGTAAAACTTGGGAAAAGGTTGAGTGTATAGTCTAAGTTAATACCAGCTTGGTATTAAAGGATGGGTTATACGTAAGCTTGGGAAAGGTTTGAGTTAGTTTAGTATTAAAGCATAGGACTTTGGGTGAAAGAGAGAGTTCATGCATTAGATTAAAGTCTCTAACTTACGTACTTAATAACTAGGCAAAGATGGCGAGGAAAAGAGGCAGACCGAGCAAGCAGACTGAGAAGAGGAATATTGACCCTACCAGTGGAGGTCTTGAGGTCTCATCAGACCCAGATCCGAAGGGGAAAAGAGTTAGAGACTCAGTAGAACAGGAGGCAACTCCTGAAAATGAGTCCAGTACACCAAAAGTAGATGTAGAACCCCATATGAAGGATCGAGTATTCGATAGAATCACTCAAAGATTAGCGGCGAGTGTAGGATCGATTCAAAACGATCCAGTAAAGAAGTTTGGCATCGAGTGGCTGAAAGCTTTAGGAGCCACAATGTTCGATGGAACCACAGATCCATTAGATGCTGAAATCTAGTTGGATTTGATTGAGATGTGTTTTGAAGTTATGAGATGCCCTGAGGACCATAAGGTCGAGTTAGTGGCATTCTTGCTGCAAAAAGGGGCTGAGAAGTGATGAAAAGTGATAGAGGCTAGAAGGAGTAGTTCAGAAACTATGACTTGGTCTGAGTTTAGACAAGTATTTGAGGATAAATACTACCCTAGTTCTTTTAGAGATGCGAAAAGGGAGGAATTCCTTAGGCTAACTCAAGAAGTGACGACGGTTGCTGAGTATGAACAAAAATTTACTGAGTTATCTTAGTATGCCTTTCCGATCATCGCGGAAGAGAAGGAAAGGAGTAGGAGATTTGAGAGTGGCCTAAGAAGAAAAATACGTACACCCGTTACCTCTACATCCAATTGGGTGAATTTCACTCAGTTAGTTAGAACGCTATCCGAGTAGAGCGGAGTGTAGCGAAGGAGGATGAACTTCAACCAGGAGAAGGACAGTTTAGAGTGCCTGGAGAAACAAGAAGTAAAAAATTTGGATCCTCGTTCTCTGGACAGTCGAGGATAAAGAGTTTTGGGGGCATGAGCCAACAAAGTTTGAGTCGAAAGAAGTCTAGACCTGTAGCTAAACAAAGTGATAGATCAGTATCAGGTCGTGCTAGTGAGTCGGTGGCTAGTACGGAGAGGAAACCACTTTGTGTAAACTGTGGTAGGCCTCATACAGAAGTATGTTATGGTAATAGGAATTTGTGTTTCCAGTGTGGACAAGCTGGGAATTTCAAAAGAGATTGTCCTCAGCTATGTCATGGAGCACAGAATGAGCAAAGAGGAGTTACCCGGACTGTAAACCAACCTAGAACGACCAGAACTAAAGGTTAGGGATTCGGTGTTGCTAAGCAGAAAGGGGTAGCTGGACGACCCCAACAGCAATCGCATCAGTAGCAGGGTAGAATGTACGCTATGACACACCAGGAAGCGGAAGAGGCTCCAGATTTCGTAACTGGTACGATAACTTTATGTAATCAATCCGCTTATGCATTATTTGATCCTAGTGCTACACACTCATTCATATCTAGTATGTGTGCATTACATATAGATAAAATACTTGAATGTATGGATGAGGAATTATTTATCTCTATGCCTGTAGAAGATACTCTAGTTGTACATGAGTATTATAAGAATTATAAAGTAATTCTTGGAGACCAAAGTTTTTGGGTCGACTTGATTCCATTAGAATTACTAGAATTTGATGTTATCTTAGGTATGGATTTCCTAAGTAAACACTATTACACTATGGATTTCTTTAGAAGAGAAATAGTGTTTAAGAAACACGGTGAAAAAGAAATAACTCTGGCAGGAAGTAAAAGAATACTCCCAGGAAGTTTAATATCAGCGGTAAAAGCTAGAAAACTGTTGAGTAAAGGATGTGAAGCTTATTTAGCATCTGTAGTAGTTTCCCAAGATAAGAAACTAAAACCTGAGGATATACCTGTAGTACAAGAACTCTTAGATGTGTTCATTGAAGAATTACTAGGCTTACCGCCTGATAGGGAAGTGGAATTTACTATTGAGTTATTTCCTGGTACTGCACCTATATCCCAAGCACCATATAGGATTGCCCCAACGGAGTTGAAAAAGTTAAAAGCTCAATTACAGGAACTTGTGGATAAGGGGTACATTCGACCCAGTGTATCACCTTGGGGAGCGCTAGTCTTGTTTGTTAAGAAGAAAAACGATACTCTTAGATATGCATAGACTATAGACAGTTGAATAAAGTGACCATTAAGAATAAGTACTCATTGCCTCGTATAGATGATCTCTTCGATCAGTTAAAGGGAGCAACGGTGTTCTCTAAGATAGATTTGAGGTCAGGCTATCACCAGTTGAAGGTGAAAAACACAGATGTTCCTAAAACTGCATTCAGAACTAGATATGGACATTTTGAGTTCCTAGTAATGCCGTTTGGACTGACAAATGTTCCTGCGTTATTTATGGACTTGATGAATAGGATATTCCATTCTTATCTGGATCAGTTTGTGATAGTATTCATAGATGACATACTAGTGTATTCCAGTAGTGCGGAAAAACACAAAAAAACATATAAGGATGGTATTACAAACTTTAAGAGAAAAGAAGTTATATGCCAAATTTAGTAAGTGTGATTTTTGGTTAAATCAAGTCATATTCTTGGGCATATAGTTTCAGCTGACGGAGTTAGTGTTGATTTCCAAAAGATAGAAGCAGTAGTTAATTGGGAACGACCCCTGAATGTAACTGAAGTACGCAGTTTTCTGGGTTTAGCAGGTTATTATAGGAGATTCGTGGAGGGTTTCTCTAAGATAGCCCTTCCATTGACAAACCTGACAAGGAAAGATGTGAAGTTTGAATGGTCGCCAGAATGCGAGCATAGTTTCCAAGTACTGAAACAAAGGTTAGTATCAGCACCAGTATTAACTCTATCTACAATAGGTATGGGGTTTGAAGTTTATTGTGATGCATCCCAAAAAGGATTAGGATGTGTGCTGATGCAGGAGGGAAAAGTAGTAGCCTATGCTTCACGACAGTTAAAGAAGCATGAATGTAATTACCCTACACAAGACTTAGAATTAGCAGCAGTTGTGTTAGCTCTAAAATTGTAGAGACATTACCTGTTTGGTGAGCGATGTCATATATTTATAGACCATAAGAGTCTAAAGCATATCTTTGATCAAAAGGAACTAAACTTAAGACAGAGAAGATGGCTTGAATTGATTAAAGATTATGATTGTACAATTGACTATCACCCAGGTAAAGCAAATGTGGTAGCTGATGCTTTAAGTCAAAAAACTAGATCAGCTAGAGCTAGTATTAATTCAGCGAAGGGTAGATTGATCCATGAGTTGTATAATGCTAGGGCAACATTATCAATCGGTCGAAAAGGAGGATTACTAGCCTTATTTCAAGTGCATCCTACTCTTGTAGAAAATATTCTACGTGAGCAATTAAAGGATTCTGATCTGAAGAAGTGGATAAAGGATTGAGGATGGACTATCAACTAAGAGCAGACAAAGTGCTACTAAAGGAGGGTAGGATTTGCGTACCTATGGACTTAGCTCTTAGACAAGCTATACTAGAAGAAGCACATAGTTCGGCATATGCTATGTACCCAGGCAGTACGAAGATGTACAGAACATTGAAGAAATTGTATTGGTGGCTGGGTATGAAAAAGAAATAGCGGAGTATGTTGACAAGTGTCTAATATGTCAACAAGTTAAACCAGAGAGACAGAAATCAGCAGGATTACTTAATCCACTCCCAGTACCAGAATGGAAGTGGGAACATATTACGATGAATTTTTTATATGGATTACCTAAGACACCAGAAAGCTATGATGGTATATGGGTAATTGTGGATAGATTGACAAAAACAGCTAAGTTTTTACCTATTAAAGCTACTTATACCCGGGACCAACTAGCTAAGCTATATGTTGATAGAGTCGTAAGTCAGTTTAGAGCCCTAGTTTCAATTGTGTTAGATCGAGACTCCAGATTTACATCAAAGTTTTGGCCTAGTTTGCAGAAAGCTATGGGGACCAAGTTATATTTCAGTACCGCTTTTCATCCACAGACGGATGGTCAGTCTGAGCGGACAATCCAGACATTGGAAGACATCCTAAGGGCATGTGTGTTGCCATTCAAAGGCAGTTAGGATACACATCTTTCGTTAATTGAATTTGCGTACAACAGCTACCATTCGAGTATCGAAATGGCACCATATGAAGCCTTATATGGAAGACCATGTAGGACTCCGATATGCTGGAATGAAGTCGGTGAAAGGAAATTACTAAGTCCAGAACTTGTACAACAGACATCAGATAACATTAAGATTATAAGAGATAATCTTAAGACGGCTCGAGATAGGCAGAAAAGTTATGCTGATAAGCGGAGAAGAGAATTAGAGTTTGAAATGGGTGATAAAGTATTTCTGAAATTATCTCCGTGGAAAGGAATACTCAGGTTGGGTAGAAAAGGGAAGTTAAGCCCAAGATATATTGGACCGTATGAGATAATAGAAAGGATTGGTCCAATAGCATATCGATTGGATTTACCTTCGGAATTATCTCATGTTCATGATGTGTTTCATGTGGCAATGCTTAGAAAGTATGTGCCAGATCCTACTCATATATTATTTGAGCAACCGGTACAGTTGAAAGAGAATTTTTCATATAAGGAGAAACCAGTGGAGATTCTGGACAGAAAGTGTAACGACCAGATCCTTACATACTATGGTCCGACCGCTACGACATGCATGCTTAGACTTTTCTATTATGAGATGAGTTTTGGACAAAAATATCAAAAGAAAATATCTAAGATTTTATTAATTAGGTAGAAAACTATATAAAAAGTTTATTTTACAAAACGCCAAGATCCATAAAACACTAGCGTAGTGATACAAAAATGCATATGCCTATAATAGTGAGTTTGATGGTTGGCTATTTGAGCGACGTCCAGTTCTGCCACCTACGTTGTGTCCTTACCTACAAACTCTGTAAAAATAGGATGAGTATATAATATACCCAGNTGTTCATGATGTGTTTCATGTGGCAATGCTTAGAAAGTATGTGCCAGATCCTACTCATATATTATTTGAGCAACCGGTACAGTTGAAAGAGAATTTTTCATATAAGGAGAAACCAGTGGAGATTCTGGACAGAAAGTGTAACGACCAGATCCTTACATACTATGGTCCGACCGCTACGACATGCATGCTTAGACTTTTCTATTATGAGATGAGTTTTGGACAAAAATATCAAAAGAAAATATCTAAGATTTTATTAATTAGGTAGAAAACTATATAAAAAGTTTATTTTACAAAACGCCAAGATCCATAAAACACTAGCGTAGTGATACAAAAATGCATATGCCTATAATAGTGAGTTTGATGGTTGGCTATTTGAGCGACGTCCAGTTCTGCCACCTACGTTGTGTCCTTACCTACAAACTCTGTAAAAATAGGATGAGTATATAATATACCCAGTAAGTAGTTCTCACATAGGGTAGTGACCAAATACACAATCACATGCAACATGTCCTGAAAACATATGATTGGGACCGAAAACATATAATAACATTTGGTGGTCGGTTATGCTTCTAACGTAAATTTCTCTGCCCTGATAGGAAGATGAGGACTTAGGCAGAAACTAACCCATCTTATGATTAGCAGGTCATGCAGTCAGTAGGGCTAGAGTCGCATCCAACATCACTAACGTAAATTTCTCCACTCTGATAGGAAGATGAAGCTAAGTTTTACATCACTAACACAAATTCCATATATATGGTTTTCTTTGTTTTGTTATCTAATTTTTACATATGCTTTCAAAATCAAAGCTAAGTTTTGAAGGAAAAAAATATTTTCAATTTTTTTTTTTTTTTTTTTTACATGAAATTTGACTAAAAATTCAAATTTCTCATTTATAAATATGAAAACCCTAGTAACGAAATTGTGAGGACACCAAAACACAATTCAAAAAGACTAGAAAACCAAAAACGAATGTCTTTGCTTTCTTATAACTTATTTACCATGGTTTTCATTTGTCATAATTAAAATTTGAATTCATAGCTAAATTTATAAATAAAAACATAGTTTTAAAAGCTACTTTTTCCCGATAAAATTGGCTTATTTTTTAAAACAGTCCTAAAAAGTAGACAACAAATTAAAACATGTAGAAATCATAGATAGAGAAATTTTTTATAAACATAATTAAAAGAATTAAAATAAAAAATTCAAGATCCCTCATTTGGTAACGACTTAGTTTTAGTTTTTAGTTTTTAAAACCTATGCCTCATTTTGTTAGAAAAAACCTCCCACTACTATCATAGGAATAAGCGAAAAAATAACAGAAAAATTAAAAGAAAGCAATATAACTTGGAACACAGACGTGGAAAAACCACAAACTGGAGAAAAAATCATGAACAAGAAAAAATCCGCTATTTGAAACATTATTACAATCACATAAAATAATTCTCTCTCTCAATCCCAAGTACAAGAGTACTCTTTCAAAGCTTTTATACTACTCACAACATTTAATTTCACTCTCAAAACTAGAGAATACAAAAGGGAACTTTTACAAGAGTTAGCTCACCTAAACATAAAGTATTTCTAATTGTGAACGATTTGAAACCAAAGACATAGGTTCCTTTTTAGTATTTAGAACTCATGATTTCCTTGAACTTTTTTTATATGGGACAACTGCACTTCTAATATTTTGCCAAGAATTCAATAACATTCTCGTAAACTCTATATAAAGGTTTTAACATTTCTTGAACAAACATTTGAGTTCTTACTCGAATTTAAAAATAAAACTACCTCTTTTAAAATTTCGCTCGATATTTTAAAACATGTGCGAAAAGTAGGGTTTAAGATTCGTTAATTTAAAAAACCAACAACCAAGACCCCATTTGATGCCCATTTCTTTTGAAAACTAAGCCTATAAACTCTCACTACCATCTATTGGTTTATCGCTGTCTCTTATACACATCTAGATGTGTATAAGAGACAGATCTACTCCTTTCCATTACTCCTCTTTGATTTGATCCCATATATTTCATTTTTAGTTGCTCGAGAGTGTACGTATGGATGTCGTATATTTAAGATCGGTGTAAAATGATTGTTTTTTCAAGTATTTGAAGAATCATTTTGAAGAGGGTGTTGTGTGCCTGTCATGTTTAAACTATAGTTATTTGACGAAATCAACAAGGTCTTGATCTTGGACAAATTTGTATTTCAATATTTAATAATAGTTGTTTAGTGAGCACATTAATTAGTTCTTTTTCTTTCTCCAAGATAATAAGCATATCAATTGAGATAAAACATACACACTTGACCATGAGATTAGAGGTTTGAATTCTTCTACCCCTAATTCTTGTTCTAAAAAAGTTCATATTCTTTCCAGTAATATATGAAAATATGACTTAACTTCATAAATTATTGTGATAATGTAGCTAAGATTAGTAGTCATTCAAATGGATTACGTAATCCAAAATTATAAAAAAGAAAAAAAGAAAAAAAGAACCCTAAGAAAACTAAAACAAACAGATGAATGTACAAGAATATGTGGCCGAAAATAATGGGTTTTCCCTCTAGTAGCCCTAGAGTTTAAAAGAAAATTATATAGGGGCACTTAAGATTTTCTCGACGCTTGAATGTACAAGACTAGTGGTGCGATGCTGCTAGCTAGCTATAAAGTTAGTGCATCGCAACATTTCTTGAACTCTTAAAAGTTTCGGGATGCTGGCTGCAACATTGCACTATGACGTCCTTATGCATCTTCTTGAGCTCGATTGCTCGAATTGACCTCTAAATGTTTCATTAATCTCCAGAATTTACCGAATACATCTCAAAGGCCTCTCAAGCTCAATTTCCTGCCATAAATAAAATTTAATCATAAAATTCCCTAAAACTAACACGATTTAAGCCAAAAAGATAATTCTTCGTGGAGCTATTACCATATAAGTCGAATTAATCAGTTTTTTAAAGTTCTGCTTTTAAAATAAACTATTATTTTAGGGAACTAATATCATTCTTTTTTGGATAATAATCATAGAAAAATATGAAATTTCCATTCGTTTTTTTAATGGCCTCAAACTACTCATAATTACGAGTTCGTGTTTTGTTATTGAACATTGATCAATAAAACTAGGACTCCAAAGATAAAATAAATAATTGAATAACAAAGTAAAACATTTTAAATGGCCGTTGTAAGGTACTAACACCTCAACTACCACTCAATCATTTGAATCTAACTTTGGTTAAATATTCCAGTTTTTCTTCAAACTAATACGGATAACTAATCAAACCCCACAATTTTTTGTGACAACCGCAAACTTCTAACCTTCAAAGAGACTCATAAGAAATGACGTTGTTGACCGCTTTGTGTCGTAATGACGTTGCAACAGAGTAAGTAACTATTACATAATAAGTTACATCAATTGTGTTATCAAAATATGCTACGAAACCTTATTCACATACTAGATTCTTTAGCCTATTTATTAGGTATGATCCTCTTATATGTCAACCCAATATAAGATTACATAAATAATATTTTATTTTTAATAATATGGATAATGGGATAATGCAAATAACTAAAACTATAAATATTTTTAACTTATACTGAATTTCAAATTTCATAAATACAATATATTAAATATTAATTTGAGATTTCCAACTTCTATTTTATTTCTCTTCCAACAAAATGTCTTACAAGTTCTTAAGATCTAGCAATGGGATCTTATGATCTAAATATTGTAACCTTTAGTGATACAAATTTATTAAACTCATTCATCAATTAATTTACATTCATTAACTCAAGGTCATTGTACTATAGACCAAGGGTTGAACTCGTATGCACTATTACATGCATTTTGATCAACCAAGAATTCTTTTATCTCCACAATAACAACTTATGCCATAATTGTTGGGATTGGTGTCCTAATTCTCCCGGAGTCTCGTTGTTTTGTAAAGATACAAATTGTTCAATGAATAAAATAAGTGTTATTTAATTCTGGCATTTACTCATATCCAATAAACAAAGCTCCTTAGTTATCTTATGTGAACTTAAGCATGTATATGTGATATACAAGTGGATCATGCCTTAAGTGATAACCTAAATTGGTCTGTAGTATAAGGATTAAGGTGAGATACCTGATCCTTGTGACACTACGGATACGGCCCGCTTTGTAGAAATTTGCAAGTGTTGTAAACTACTACAGATGGTTGATCGTGACCATTCATGTGGAGACGTAGAGCGGGGGTGTCCTATACAAAGAGTTTGTATAAGACCTAGACCACCAGATAACTAGACTCTGTATATAACGCCGTTGATACTAGAGACTTACATCTCACCTAAACGACCATAGGTGACACGACCTCAATCCTGAGTGTTTTGAGAACTCCTGCCTTTGAGGGCAGTCCTTTGATTAGTATGGGTGAGAGTGGCCAGATTGCCAACTCAACCTGCCTACCTTTTTGGGGACTTGTCTGATCTGGGAGCTGGGAACTCAATCCACAATATGGAATTCACTTATTTCCCAAAGCAGGGATAAGTAAAGAGATTACTTTCTTAAGGGCTAATTCCAGGTCTTGAACATAGTGGTCACAACTTATCTTTGGAAGAGAAGACTCAATCATAGTAGGACTATGACTTATGTTCATTAGAGGGATCAGTGGTACTTAAGGAGATAGATGTAACTACAGGGGCATAACAGTTATTGGCCAGCTATACTTACGAGTGATCTGTGAAGGGTTATCTCACTGCTGATTGGTTAAGATGGACACATAATATATCTTTGGTAAGGAGAGTTCAGCTGTCGATCTTTAGTGGAGTGTTTAGAAGTTAACGGATGGTGGATCCCGTGACTAAAGAGTTTAGTTAGTTATTCATGTACCGTTGGAGCTTCGGAGCTACAGGTCTATGAGGTCCTCTTGGTAGCTTGAATTCAGTTGAGGATTAGTTCTTGGTGTTGATTTGAAATGTTCAAATTGACAAGAGGTATTTTAATTATATATGATATAATTGATATGATGTATGAGATACATCTAATGGAAGATTGATGTAAATGAGATTTACATTAAATACCATGGAATAGAAAAAAAAAACTATGAGATTTAAATGAGATTTACATCAATGGAGGATTGATGTAAATGAGATTTACATATAATGGAGGATTGATGTAAATGAGATTTACATAAACCATAGTGGCGAGCTAAACAATTGTGACTCACTCTTCGTCGATTACAACCCAAAATAAAAAGAAAAACTAACCTAAAGATACTAAAGTCTGAAGGGAAAGAAAGAAGATTGAAGTTTAACTTCAGCCTCCATTAGTTCAACCCTCAAAATTTAGCATGTTTTAACTTAAAGACGAATGGAAGCATTTATAGAAATCACCGCAGCATTGCAACACTAGGAAGAGTGTTACAACACTGGCGTTGTGCAAACTTCGGAGCATTGTAATGCTGCAAGTAGCGTTGCAAACTTTAGAGTTGCGAGCTAATGTCACAAATTAAACATTGTTCAATAATATAAAAAATGCATAATTCGAACTTTTGATGGTTTAATCTATGCTATATACTTTATACTAATTGAAATATATCCATGTTGGTGCTACTCTAACATTGTTATCTTTAGCAATGATGATAAACTATTTGTAATTTAAATATAAGTATTTTAAAAAAGGAGTTAGAATCACACACATATATATATTTTGATAACACGTGGGATGAGACG
>NW_024063566.1:7074-25000 GCF_009727055.1 Benincasa hispida | reverse complement strand
GAGAATCAAACCTTCAACATCAAAAAATGATAGTACATACTTGATGTTAGTTGAGCTATGCTCATTTTAGTATGTTATATATCTTTCATTCGGTTACTTTGGACCTATTTTATTCATATATTCAATTATATAATTATTATTTTAGCCTCCCTCTTATATATAAAACCCAAACACATTGTATTGAACAACAATTCAAGAGAAGAAAAAATAAGAAGACAACCTCTAAGAAAGTGAGAGAAATAAAAGAGACATAAATAAAAAATTTTATAATTAGTAAAAAGATGTAGAGAGAAGATAGAGGTAGTCTTATTTAAATATAAAAAAAAAAATAGACTCTAAAAAATATTACCTACTATATATATATAGAGAGTTAACAAAAATTTTCTTAAAAGCTACAATAGCCTCTTTTTGTTGGACTCTTTTTTTGTAGTGACCCATAAGTTCCTAAAATTGATATTTTCTCTAGATTTGTTGATTCAATTTATTGAATAAGAAAAATTTACTTTATTTACTTATTCATTATTATTATTTTTTGATTTCAACCCTAACTTTTCTTCTCGTAATCTTCTTAATTTAAGTAATATTTTGATATAACTTAAACCTGCGAACAGATAGGAGAGGAAGAATTCCTCCCATATAGCTCACTTCACTTTGTGGCAAGGGTATCAACATTTTGAAAAATCTTGAGACACTAAAAGAAAGATAGGGTAAATAAACCAAGTATAGAGGATCACAAATTAATAGAAAAAATATTATCTTTGGGTATATAAATCAAAGATTAATATGAGGCCAAACTGTCGATAAATATTAAATCCTCATCACTCTTAGGATGTTGTGGAAATTAACGACAATAGTCTGCTCTTATTTGTCTCTTCTTAGTTGTGCAATCAGTGGTCGAGTATCGGCAATGAGTTGAGGTTGCCGGATATGGGTATGAAATAACTTTCTCCTCTTCCACGCACTACACCCTCCAGAATAATAAAATATACGAGTGCATATAAAGTAAAAGGGTTAAATTTTTCAAGATTCTCTAAATTAACTCTGTGATAATGGTAAGACACTGCACCCGCAGCTCATAGCGCAAGAATGAGAAAATAAATTAGAAGATAGGGATTAGAAATTCGGTTAACGGGTTCATTTTTATTAAGTACAAAATCTCTCTCATAATTAGAAGAAGGTAAATTATATTAAAAAGTAAAATATGTAAAGTAAAAATCTAATTATGATATTTAGGGGTGAGTAATTTGCTTTTTGAATTAATGATTTTAATCAACTCAATTCAATTTCACTTATTTATTAAGATAGAGAAAAAATTTTATTTGGTAGGAGGTGGAGTCAAACATAAATAATATCAAAATAATAAGTGAAGTAATATTGTTCCTATAGAAGGTAAGGGTCAAAACAATATAATGGTCATTTATATATTAATATTGGAATTACATACTCCCTTTGCGCTCTGCGAAAGATAAAATATATCAGGTTTACTTCGGTAGTCATTATTTGATTAAAAATTAATTAATATTATTAATAAGAAAAATATCCTAATACTGTCAAAAAATTATAAATATAAATCTTAATAAATTTAATTGTTTTTACACAATATAGAGTATAAAAATGAGAAAATGAAATTATATGATAATAATAACAAACTCTAATTTTTCTTTCCCCAATCTTCACTACAAACTGTTAGGTGAGGAAAAAAAAAATTCCCTATTTATATAAATATTGTTAGAGAATTAAAAGTTCTCATAAATATCTATATATAAAAGATTGTTTGCAGAAAAATTAAATTATCTCACCAAACCAATATCGCGCACACTTAGAAATATCAATTTTTTTAATTAAAATCAATATTATTGTATGTAAGAGTGGAAGGGTGGTATTCTCCACCTAACCATTGATAAAATATATTATATTATTATTTTTTTGTAAGTTTTATATAATATAATTTCCGTTTTGTGTGGGTTTTCGGTTTAAATATGATCCCGTTCGAGTTATATTAGGTGAAACCTATGTAATCCCCCAATTAGCGCCACCACATAAACCCAATGTTATATAAATTAAACAAAATGATCTATTATGACAACCAAAACATGGCCAACACCCAAACTGACCGATATAAAAGCTGAAAATAACTCTACCTACTTGAAAACGACAAAGAGATTGAAATGTTTGCCCGTTGAAAAATAGTAAAACTTATTTTTTTACAATGAGACACTTTAATACATGTTGTTTTTTTGAATTCCAGGCCACTAATTAGAAAACCACTCATTATTAAAAATTATATCTCGGTAATTATATATGATATATGTGATGTATCAATAATATATATTTCACCCAAATAAACACATATATCGATGGTATTATTTTAATATAAATTAGTATTTATTTTGTATTTAAATGTGTTTAAACTATATAAAAATTTATGGAGCTTATGATGGTATGAATGAATAAAGCTAGACTAGAGACATAATAGGAACATTGGTGCGGTGCCACTCTAATAAAAATACACTGGGGACGAGACAAAATAAAAATGTAAACAACAATAAATACCTTGTGCGGTAAGCCAAAACCTTAGAAATTATTTCGATAAACTTATGTTTGCATATACCAAATAATAAAACATACCTCCTAAATAATCTTTAAGCCTTATGCCATTACCTATTCTTCTCTCTCCTTTATGAAAATTAAAAGGAATTAATATTAAACACTTTCTTCACTAATATGAATTAGAATTAATAATTCAAAGACGAAAACCTTGAAATTATATAAAGCACCAAATTAATAAAATTATTTCTACACGAGTAAATTGCGACGGATTTTGGATAACCCTGATTTTTATCCTATACTTATCTAAAGTAAAAATTTTAAATACTCGACCAAACAATTATATATTTTTATCATCCCAACTGTAGAGAAAAATTTTAAATGAGGAACTCATTAGATATTATGTACACGTACACCACATATCCTTATAATAGAATAATATATTAAAATCCATAAAGTAACGGTGGAATAATATGCTTGGATATTTTGAAGAGGAGAGTAGTCCACCGACCCCTCTCATTTTGTAAGGTGTAATATGGGAGGAATAATAAAAATTTAATAGAATGATTATCATCAATTATTTTTTGTGAATAATTATAATATTTTCCTAAAATCCTTCCATCTATCTTTTTTTAGGAAATTTATCCAAAATTTGTATCCTCCGCGATTATTAAATAGCTTGATATAAAATAAATCACAATCAACTATAACAAGAAGAGATCCCGACCGCCGCTCACGAGAAAAAGATAACACTTTTTCTCTGCGGACGAGACAAAAAAAAGAGTAAAAAATATAAAAGTGGGCGAATAATAAATATAAAGGATGAATTAATGTTATTTTGAATGTTAATTTTTATTCTCCACCGGCCATAATCACTCTTGCACTAAAAATGATCAATTTGCAATGATATTTCCTAAAAGAAAATATTAATTTTAAGAACTTTAATTAATTTATTTTTGATTATTACACTCCACATCTTTTTTATTTCTCACGTATTATTAATACATTTTTTTTATTCTGATTTTTTTTTACAACTATAGTTTATTCCACTTGTCTATTTTTTTTTTTTTATTTATTTTTATATCTTTTATAATTTATTGTTATTGTAATTTTCTATGCTCTTTTCGTTTTCTTTTATGTTTTGGTGTGGTAAAGTATTAACTTTACGGTAATAGAGGTTTCCCCCATCGCATACCATACCCCCTCGCCACCATATACACACCCCTCTTCACATCTATGATCAAGATATGCCTTGTAACCTCACCAAGAATGAAAACCTCCCAGAATCTGATTAGAATGGGGAGACCTATCTGTCTATCTGGTGAAACAGGAAAAGTTTTATGTTCTAATGCTATTCCACGAACTCCCGATATAGAATAAAAAATATATTAAGATCAATTCGAAAATATAAATAGGCGTGTGCGGAAGCGCGCCTATTTTACATCTCCTTTGTGCAACAATAATGCCACAAATCGAGAGCTGTCAAAGTGTTCAACCACCCTCCCCTTCACAACTCAATGAATTGATCTCACTCTTTCTCCTCTATTCCATATAGATGAAAAATACTTTCTAATTGTGTACACAGAATAGAGAACTTAATCAAGAGGGCCATTTTTTTGGTGTGTTTTTGTAATGATAACTTTTAATAAATAAATAAGAATGAAATAAAATAAGAAAAATACGTTTAATATTCTCAAATTTTCGTTCCTTGAAGTTTTGTTAGAAATTAAATGAGTGATAAAATTAGAGGGAGTTATATTCATGAAGTTTCAAACCAAAACATAACCAATATTAGAACGAATGATTTTTCTCACCGCCCTCCTTTTTTTTGTCGACACCATAATTAGTGGTGAGAGTAGATATCCTTTAAAATATGTAAGTACCAAACTCATAAGAGACTTACCTACCTTCATAAAAGGTTTCTAACTTTATTAGTATGTAATTATACACATTTCCTTCAAATAACAATCATTATGCTTTTAAGTATATATAGTTGAGTCGCTTTACTAACTAACCTTGTATCCAGGCACCAAATTAGTATCTAAACTTTTATCAATTGTGAGCAAATAATTTTATGATTATAGAAAAACAACACCTATATCATTACCACTCAATCAAAAGAACTAATCTTGGTAATACAATTCTGTTAGAGAATAAAGGTTTCTGTGACTTTAGCTTTCTTTTTATATAAAATTTTCTGTTCTACCATTAACATCGTACCCCGTAGGAGACTTTTGCTCGCCATAAGACATGAGAATCTCACGAAAAAATGACATGGGTATATGCAGTTGCAACAGTCTATAAATAATCAATTTCTCTCTTCTCATCGCCTACTAACCACGACTTCCTTTCGTTTCATTCTATTTTTCGTTCATTATTACCTTTTTTTTTTCTTCAAATCATCTAAAGAACAAATGATCGTCTACCTTTCTTCCAGCAATCGTCTACACGATTGCATGATCGTTTACCTCTTTTCTTCTACATCGTCTACCCGATTACAAGCATCCTCATCGTATACTCATTAACAATTGCACAGATTAAACAAAAGGCATTAGGGTTAGAAGAAAGAAAAGAATACAAAAAGGCAGAGAACGAGAGAATCTGAAAGCTAGAGAGAGAAAGAAATTTTGTTTTGCATTAATCACCGATCAGAAATCAAAAGTCTTTTTTCTCTTTTCTTTGTTATTGGCCTAATATATCACTTAATTTTTTGGGGGACTTATTTCATCCTTTTCAAGAATTCAACAAATGGGAAACTATAAAACCGTCTCTTTTCCCCCTTCAAGAAAATGGGTTTTTTTTTTTGGGCCTTAATTCTCCCAACTTATAAATTTTTTCCAATTGGCCAAATTCCCACTTTTTCCAAGAAAAGCTAAAAAATTTGTAAAAAAAAAATTTACTGTAAAGTTTTTTGGAAAAAACTTCAAGGACTGGGGCTCCCCCCCCTCTTTTTAAGTAAGTATTTAGTTGGGTATTCAAAACAATGATTTTGGAAAAAGGCTAATAAAATATCTTTTGTTTCCTTAACAAAGAAAAATAAAAAGGAACGGGGAATAATAAATCCACTTTGGGTGAAAAAAAATTCCTTTTTTTTTTTCTCTTTACATCGCACCAGACTTTATTTTTAAAAAGCACTTTTAAATATGGGTTTCCCAATATTTGGAGGGGTTCCCTCCTTTATTTTTTTTTCTTGTCAAAAAAATTAAATAAATAAGTTTTCTTTTAAAACATTCTATATCTTTTGTTCCCCCAAAATTGGGGGCTTGTGTGGAAAAAGGTTTTTCCTTTTTTTTTGGGTTTTATCCAATTTTGGGGGGATCTAAATAAAGGGTCCTCCCCCACATCATTTTTCTGGTTTTTTTTTGTGTAAAATATTTTTCTCCAATGTTAACAAAAGGAATAAAATTGAAAAAAATCTATTCCTGTTTTTTTATTTTCTTAACAATAAAAAAAAATATTTTTTTCAAATTAGTTGAAAAAAAGAGGTTTTTTTTGGAGAAAAAAAAAACAAGTGGGGTTTAAAAAAATTTTTTGCCCCTCTTTACTGAAAACTCCCAACAAAAAACACAACAAATTCCCCTGGGAGCTGGCAAAAAAAAAAAAAAATAAAAACATTTTAAAAAAAAATAAATTGGTTATTTTTTTTTTTTTTTTGGGAAACATAAAAACTAATAATCCCTTTTTTCAAAATTGGTTTACAAATGAAAAAAAGAAAAGGAAACCTAATTTGGCCTGTCCCAAAAAAAAATAAACTTTATTTATTTAAACTCATGAAAATTACTCAATAAAAATTTTTTATATAAATAAAGTTTTCTAAATTAAAACCCTGTTCCTCCGATAAGCCTATCAAGAAAAAAAATTAATAACTAATTGGTTTTTTAAAATAAAGATTCAATAGAGGTAGGAAATCTCAAATAAGAACTCCGTCACTAAAAACATCCTGTTCAAAAAAATAAATTCTGAAAAATAAATATAATTAATAATATAAAAATTTATATAAAATAATATAAATTATAATTTATTAATTTATATTAAATAAATTATAAAATTCTTCAAAAACTAGAAAAAATGAAAACACCCCCCAAAGAGAAAAATAATCCAGAATCTAAGTGGTTCCCAAAGAAAAAAAGAAATAGAAAAAAAAACCAAATAAAAAGAAATTTATAATTCCTGAAAAACTTTCCCAAACCCTTAAACTTGAAAAAAAGAAAAATAATAAAAAAAATATTTACTGGTTTCAGAAAATTTTAAAAAAATTAATACAAAAAAGATTTTAAATAAATAATAACAATTAAAAAATTTTTTTATGATTTTTTTAAAAATAAATCCTTTTAATGGGATTTTTAATTGGGAAAAGATTCCACAAAAAATTAAAGAAAACTTTTTTTTTTGAAAAAGAAGTGGGAATTAAATAAAAAAGTTAAACATTTTTTTTTTCCCAAATTAAACAAACCCCTCCCTCAAAATGAAAAAAGAAAAAAAAAAACCCAAACAACTTTCAGCAAAAGGAAAAAAAAAAAAGTCAAGATAGAAAAAGCTTGGAAGAAAGAAAGACTGAAAACAAATTCACCCGAAATAAAAATTGCCCAAAAAATTCCAAAAATTGGGAAAGATAAAAAAGAAAAACCGAAACAAAAAAAGGGGAACTACTGGGGAAAAAGAAAAAAAAAAGAAAAAAAAATCAGAAAGGCCCTCCCGATTTCCAAGTCCCCAAGAAAAAAAAGAAGAAGGAAAAGAAAAAAAGTGAAAGGAAAGAAAAAAAAGAATTTTGGGAAGAAGAAAAGTTCAAAGGAAAAAAGAAAAACCAAAAGCCCCCCCCTGGGTAAGAATTTTTGGGAAAATCCGAAAAAAAACAAAGGAAAGAAAAAAGAATTTTCCCCCAATTTGGAAAAAAAAAGCCATGCCAAACCAACCGAATGTTTCCCCCCTAGAAAAAAAAAAAATTGGAGAAGATTGGGAAAAAAATTCCAAAAAATTTGGACATTTTCCCCCTTTTGGCATGGAAAAAAAATTTTTTCCCCCCCCCCATTTTGGGCCCCCCCTTAATTCCCTTTTTTCCAAATGAAAGTTTTAAGGGGGTTTAAGAAATTTTTTTTTGGGTTTTTCCCCCCCCCCGCCTTGTAAACTTTTTCCCTTTTTTCAAAAACCCAAAAAAAAAAAAAAAAAAAAAAAGGGAAAAAAAAAAAGCAAAAAGGTTAATAAAATTTTTAAAAAATCCAGGCCCCGCCAAAAAAGGGGCGCAAACAAAAAAGCCAAAGTCCAGCCCGAAGCCCCCCCCCGCCCCTTTAAATTTGGGGAAAAAAAAAGCCCCAAAACCCCTAAAAACTTTTGCCCCCCCCAACCCCAGAAAAATTTTGCGAGGAAAGAAAAAACCCAAGTTTTTCCCCGCCCCTCCGCCCCTCTCAACTTTGAAGGCCCCCCCGCGGCGACCCTGGGTGGGGGGTCCCCCCCGCCTTTTCAAAACCTAATTCCAACTTTGCAAAAAATAAAAACAAAGGAAAAGCCAAATTAAAAAAAAAAAAAGCAAAAAGAAATACAGCAAAAAAAACCCCAAATAGAAAAATTTTAAAAGGATTCAGCAAATAAATGGTTTTTTTTAAAAACTCCCGGAAAAAAAAAAATGTTTATCCTCAACCGCCAGGTTTTTTTTTGAAAAAAACAAAAACATCCCCTTAAAAAGCCATCCCCCTCAATCAAAAACCATCCCCCCATAAAACAAAAAGAAGATCCCATTTTTGAAAATATAAACCTTTAGGTAAAAAATAAACAAAATGAAAAATTTAAACAAAAATTAGAATAACCCAAAAAGGGCCAATTTCCCCCAAAATTTAAGAACCCCATTAATCTTTTTGAAATAAAAAAGTTTTTTTTTTTTAAATTCCAAACCAAAATGTTTTTGGCAAAAAAAATTGGAAAAAAGAAAAAAACTCCCAACAAAAGAAAGAAAAATAAAGGACGGGGGGTTTTTTTTTTTTAAAAAAAAGAAAAAAAAAAAAACAAAACAAATCTAAACCCAAATTTTCCAAGGGTCCCCTGTTCATGGGGGAAGGAAACCTCTTCCCCTTGGGGATTTTTTTGTTTCAAACCAAAGAATTTTTTTTTCCCCTGAAGATTTTAAAGGTGGGGGTCCCCTTGAAAGCTTTTTTTAAAAGGAAAAAGAAAGAAGTAGAGGAACCCAAACGCAAAAACTTGAAAAAAGACAAATTAAAAAATTTATCTTTTTTTTTTCCCCTACAAAAAATTGGACTTTTTTCCACCCCGGAAAGGCCCCCCAAAACCAAATAAGTTTTTTGAAAGGAAAAAGAAAAACAAAACTTCCCCCCCAACCAAACATTTTTGCCTGTAGAAAAGGGGAAAAAGCCCCTAGAATTCCCCCCCCCAAATTAGTTAAGGTTTTGTTTTTTGCTTTTTGTAAAGTTTTCCCCCCTTCCAAATAAAGCTTGAACCACAAAAAGGAAAAAAACAAATGGGAAAAGGGAGAAAGAACATTTTTTTTTCCCAAAAAAAAATTTTGGTGTTGAAAGAAGTAAAGCCCCCCGAAAAAAAATTTTTTTAGAGTTCCCCCCCCAAAAAAAAATAGAATCCAAAAATTCTAAAATAAATAATCCCCCCCCTTTTTGGGCCCCCTTTTTTTTTAAATTTTTTTCCCCAAATGCCTTTGATTAAATTTCTTGTCTTTAAACAAGGTTTTTTGGGGGAAAAAAAAGAAATTTTCAAAAAAATAATTAAAGAAACCAATTAAGAATTTTTAACCGAACAAAACCCCTTTTCCCCCAGAAAATTTGACCCCCAAAAGAACCCCAAATAACCCGGGGAAAAAAAATTCCCCCTGAAAAAATTGGCCAAAGTTAAAAACTTTCCTCTTTTTTCTATTTTTGAGAACTATAGGCCCCTGCTTGAAAAACAAAATTTCCCTTAAAGAAATCTCTATTTCCCCTCCTTTTTTTGAGGCCCCTTTTCCCCTTTCCCGGAAAAAATATTAAAGTTTTTTTTTCCCAAAAGAAAATTTTTTTGGTTACTTTTTAAAATCCCCAATTGGGGGGGGGGGGGTTTTCCCCAAAAAAAAATTAAAATACTAAAGCCATCAGGAAAAAGGGAATTTTAAAAAGGGCCCAACAAAAGAAAAAAAAAAAGTTCCCCTTTGGAAAAAATTAAATTTCCCTTTCCTTAAAAAAAGAAAAAAAAATAAAAAATTTCCCCAAAAACAAAAAGAAAATTCAAAGGAACCCAAAAGGGGGTAAAAAGGAAAAAAATGTTTTTCCTAAAACCCATTCCCCCTCCAAAAGTTTTTTGGGGGGGGGGGAAAAAAAAAAGGTGTGGGCCCCAAAGGGAAAAAAAAGCCCAAAAAAATCTTTCCCAAAGCCCTTTGGAGAAATGGCCTTTTGGAAATCCCAAGGGCCCCTTTTTTCTTTTCAAAACTCCAAAAAAAAAGCCCCCATGGCCCCCCTTTTTTTGCCCCGCCGGGGTGGGGTTTTTTTTTTTGGGCCAAAGAAAATGAAAAAGGAATTTCCCTTTTGAAAGGGCCCAATGAAAAAAAAAAAATGCCTTTTTTTTTTTTTTAAAACCACCCTACTCCCCAAAGGCAAAAATTTCCCCTTGTCCTTTTTTAAAAATGAATTTCCCCCAAATTTCCATTTTTAAAAAATTAAAAGAAGCAATGCCCCCCCCCCTTTTTCCCCCTGGTTTTTCCCAAATTGCCCCACCCCCACCTAAATGCCCCACCCCACCCCCAAATGGTGTTTTTTAATCTTTCGAGGCCAATTTTTCATTTTCCCAAAAACCAGGTTGGGATTTTAAAAAAAAAACTTTAATGCCCGTTCCCGTGAAAAAACCCTTCCCCACAAAGAAAAAAATCTTCCCCCAAAAAAAAAAAACATTTGAAAAAATTCCCTGTTTTTGTCCTAATTTTTTCCTAAACTATGGAAAAAAAACCAAAAAAGCTAGGGCCCCAAAGTTTGGGAAATAAATTGACCAATAAATAAAAAATAGGTTCTTTAGGGAAAAAAAGGGAAATTTAGCCCCAAAGAAACCCGGAAAATTTAACAAAGTTATTAGCCCCTACCCCTCCCCCCCCCCTCCCCCTGGATTAATTTTTTATCTTTTTTCCCCGGTCTCCCCTAAATTCCAAAAGCTTCCAAGGGTGCCAACCTGGTTAATGGGTACTTTTGCCAGTTTTTGTTTTTTTTGGAATAATCGTTTGCATAGCCTACCCCAAAAAAGGTTTAAAAATGAACGGGTTAAAAAAAAAAAATTAACCAGCCCTTTTACACCTTCAACCCCCTGTTTTTTTTTTTTTTCTTTCTGTTGGGGAAAAATTTAAGAGGTTTTACTTTCCATCCCGATAATTCCAACTTCCAATAAATAAAACCCCCCCCGCCCCCTTGGGGAAAAATTTTTTTCCCAAATTCAAATTCCTAACCCCTGCTAGTGTTGGCCCGCCCTTGTCCTTCCTTGCCGCAGTTCCAATAAGGATTTTCCCTCCCCTCCCTTTTTTTAAAAAAAATACTGGATGGGTCCAAATCAAAAATAAAAAGGCCAAATCCCCCTTTTTAAAGAAATACAACCTCAAACTTATTGAAAGAAAAATTAATTAGTCATGGGGGGGGGGTAAAGAAAAAAAGGGGTGGGCCCCCGTAGGGGGTTGGGGTTTTTAGTAGGGGTTTATGAAACAATTGGTTTTTTTATTAGCCTGGGGGTTACCTATTTTTTTATTGGGAGAAAAGGAAGAAAAAGGTGTTTTTTTTTTTTTTCCATTGGGGAAGGAAAAACGTGGGATTTTTGGTTGGCCATTTTTTCTTTTTTTAGTTTTTTCCCCTTGGCAAATGGTTTTTTATGAAGGAGAGGAAAAGGGGGGAAGCCCTGGGGGAAAAAAATTCACCCTAGGGTGGGGGGCCAACCTTTTAAATTCAAATGATTATTTGATTTTTTTGGGGTTTTAATAAAATGAAAAAAAAAAAGTTTTTTTTTGTCCCCAGAAGGGGGAAAATTTGGTTTTTTGATTAAAGGCTTTTTAGAAAGACCTTTTATGTTATTTATATTTTTGAATCCCCCTGGAGTTTTTTAAGTGTTTTTTTTTAGAAAAAAATTTTTTAATTTTACTTCTTTCCTAACTTTTTTTCCTTTTGGGGGGTTTTTTGAAAAATTCTCTAAGTTTTGTTTTTTAAAAATTTAATTATGAAAAAAAAAAAGGAAATATTAATTATAAACTTTGCGGTTTTTGGAGTCCCCCCTCAAAATGGAATAAAATCCGGGAGGGGGGGATTTACCCTTCTCTTTAAAATCCCTTATATAAATTTTTAGTACACGGCCGACCAGCTCTTTTTTGTGTTTTCTTTTTTCCCCCTCATCAAAACAAAAAAACAATTTAAAAAATTAAAGGTTGGTTTTTGGGAAAAAAACTCCCCTTTTTTTAATTTCCCTTTAAATTCAAATAAAAAATTTGCCCTGCAAAAATCAAGCTTTTCGTCCCTCCTTATCTTTTTTTTCCCCCCTTATTTTTTTTTTCCCCCTTTTTTTTGGGGGTTTTCTTTTTTTTTCCCAAATTGGCTTTTTGCTTCATTTTTTTTTGTTTCTTCTTTCCCCCTTTTTTTTACCAAATTTAAATGGCACTATTATTTGTTTAAAAATTTATTTTTAATGTTCCCTTTGGGCCCCCATTTCCCCCAACCAAAAAACCCCAATCTATAAGGTGGGAAATTTTTGGTTTACCAGCAATAATTGGATTTGTTTTGCCCCCCCCCCCCCCACACTGGCCCAAACGTTTTAAATTTTTTTGCCAAAGGAAAAAACTTAAAGAAAAAAAAAGTTTAAAAAAAATTTTTATAAAAACTTCCGCGCAACAAAAAATAAAATTTTATTTTTTAAAATTTTTAAAATAAAATATAAGAATGAAAAAGAATATATATCTTTAGTCCTTGAAGTTTGAAATTAGTGTGTAATTGATTTATGAAGTTTCAAAAAACTACAATTTAGTTTTTAAGTTTTGGAAAAATAGTTTAAATGATCCATATTGAAGAATATAAACTCATACATCAACATTAAAAAGATGTTTCACATTTCTTTAATCTTTGTAGTTAGTTATTATAACTACTTGTATCAGAAATTAGTATATAAACTCATCATTTACAAATTTTAGATAGAACAACATATACATAACTTCAAGAAAATCTTAAACAATCTGTAAAGAAAAGGGTCTGTGACTTAGCTTCTTAATAAAATTCTCTCCTTCCCGTAAACGTAGGCTTTCATAGCTGAACCACGTACATCGCAGTGTAAATTTATTCTTCTCTTCTCATCGTCTACAAGATCGCTCATCGTTTACCTTTTTTTTTCTTCAAATCATCTAGAAGAACAAATGATCGTCTACCTTTCTTCCAGCAATCGTCTACACGATTGCATGATCGTTTACCTCTTTTCTTCTACCATCGTCTACCCGATTACAAGCATCCTCATCGTATACTCATTAACAATTGCACAGATTAAACAAAAGGCATTAGGGTTAGAAGAAAGAAAAGAATACAAAAAGGCAGAGAACGAGAGAATCTGAAAGCTAGAGAGAGAAAGAAATTTTGTTTTGCATTAATCACCGATCAGAAATCAAAAGTCTTTTTTCTTCATTTTCCATCAGAAAAAAATAAGTGGGATCAACCACGTGTAAGCCATCAGCTGGAAAATCGTGGGCACTTATCAACTAAGTTCTCTACCAACTAAAGAAATTTGGGGCAAAGATCAGGCCTCTCGAATTGGATCAAGGTAAAGAGCCTCATTTTATTCTTCATCATTTGGGCTAATTAGCTTTTCTTTTGCAGAAGCAGACCCAACGAAGTGGTAGCAGGCCTAACACTTATTAAAGCCATGTACATGTTGAAATTAAATCAGTCTTACTGCAATAGTCTTTTGGCAACAAAATTGGCCATATTTCTTGAGAAAGATACTATGATGATATCAACTACTTCTTCATTTTGGGTCTCCCATCTTAATCTTCATTTGATATCTCTTTTGATCTCTCTTTTCAATGGCTTATATTCACTTTCTTTGTAAGTTATTCCTTAACTTGCAACTTCCAATGCCCAAGCTTTTCCATCAAATTTTGTGACTCCCTCAAGACCTTCTGTCTTTGATATTGATGATCCAAACTTTTTTAACCAAGTGCTCTGATGCCACTTGTTATGATTTATAAAGATACAAATAATTGCATGATAAATAAAATTATATCTCAAACCCCCACTTCACAAGTTAATGCCAAAAAAGTTAACGATTATAAAATAACCTAAAGAAGATTGAGTCACAATAATGTTATTTGAAAGACATTCCATTCTATGAAATCACACCTACGTCTGAGAGACATTCCGTTCTATGAATCCAAACTAGGCGGAACCCAGTTCTATGAATTCACACCTACGTCTGAGAGACATTCTGCCTAGGTAAAAAGAAATCCACTAGAATATAACTTAGTTTTTACAAATACGCTTCAACTAAGATTACATAAAGTCATTTTACTCACAACCGAATGCTAGCGAGTAAGTTAGGCTCCCCCTAACACTGATATTGCTTATGATGAGTCTAAAAATTTAGGCTTCCTCTAAATTCGATACCACAACAACCATTTCACCCCCTTTTCACATGCTAGTTGAAGGAATGCTCAACCAGCACTCTACCATAGCAAAACTACTTAATCGACCCATGTTTCAAAGAACCATCATGCTTCTTACTTTGATTAAACAGCAACACTGAACACACGAAATCCTTCTGCAATACAATGAAATAGTCTACAATAGCAAGAATACAGCTTGCCCTAAAACCACACAGAAGGTACAAATAAAAGCAAGCCTTGATAAAAAAATCCACCAATGACAACAAACCAAAAAATGAGAGATCAGCCCAGAAAATTTGCCACCAATAAGAAAAGAATACCGACACCAAGTCAGAGAAAAAATATCCAAGAAAATACAAGAAAATATTATCAGCCAACCAACACCGTAACAAGTTCTCCCTTTGATATAAGATTTTCTTTTATTGGAAAACCAACCAAATACACGAGGATGAGAAAAACAAAAACACATCATTTCAATATTAATCAAAATAGATTTCGAGATACATCCTGAACATCAACAATAACAAAAAGGAGAACAGAACAGAAACAACTCAAAAAAAGAATAACCATCATAACAATTAACAATCAATCATCTCCCCCTTTTTTCAAGAAGAAAATCAATCAGACGGCAGGGGCTGAGAAGATGAAGCATCATCAAATCGCGGAAGCGATGTACTTAAAAGATGGACCAATTCATCAATTTCAGCTTAACGATTAGTCAGATCATGAATAATAGTGCATAATGTATGAGACTCAGAGGTCATAATGCGAAAGATGCGAGTCCCAAGCTCAGTAGGAATCAATAACCAACCTCTTAGAACTTCCAAATCCTTAGGGAGAGGAATGTTAGAACTCTTAAGAGGATGGATGTTGTGCACAGTGTCGGGGACATGTGTACCTCGAAAATCTTGTAATTGAGATTAAGAAAGTTGGGAGTAGGGCCTCGAGCATCATTGGGGCCAAGAATGGCTAGTTATTGAGACAACAAGATACTAGGGAATAAGTATGGTAAACAGATAGCAGCTTGATTGCAAATGAGTCAACATGGCAAAAAAGTTGATTATATGAAAGCACCCCAAAATCAAAAGTAGAGAAAGTTCCAGTCTAATACAGAAAACTGGCCAAGAAGGAGAAAGACTGGACCCATGAGTCAAAGGATACCAATTAGCAATGCCAATTCAAAACAAAATACCATACTTCACACTGAGCGTGGAGGCATACAATTGACCAGATGAAGGCCACTTAGACCAAGTACCACCTGTAAGCTCAGCAACAATATCCTTAATGGAGGGATGAGACTCACTAAGAGAAGGGGAATCAACATGCCCTAGACAATCATTAATATCAACAAGAGAAATGGTAAAATAAGTGCCTATAATATGGACCTTTTGATAAACAGGAGAACTGGGATCATTAAACTTTGAAGGAAGATTGACGATGAATTCCTTCATCAACTGAGGATAAAAGGGACAGAGGTCCACAACAGTTTTGAGAAGCCCAACACAATGAAGAAGGTTCATAATTTCCAAACAGAACATGGTTTGATCAGACATAACCTTCTCATCAGCAAAATGTCGCTGCACCCGATACTTCCATTGCAGAACATTGTCTTCGCTATGATAGGATATCCCATCGATAGGCACAGAAGGAATATTAGGAGGAATTTTATGATGAACAACTCTTATACGAGGCTTGTTCTTAACAAAGGCAATGCCTTCTTCATTGCTAGAGACATAAATCTGCATTGAAGGGTCAGATTCAAAGTCAGGGCTTTTCTTCTTAGGGGGAGTTCTTTTTTATAAGAAGAACGTAGGTAACATCTTGGAAACCATTAGAGACCTTCTCAACATCAACCAAAGAGATAACATGAGAAGAACCAAAAATAACATTATCAGTATCAGGAGCAACAACATTAGTATCAACAACATTACAGGGTTAGTCGTATCGGGAGGAACAACAAAATCACTAACAGATTTAGGCCCAAGACTACAAGAAAGAGGAATATCTATTCAAAATTAGAAGAGTGAAGGATAGAGAGAACTGTTGCACCCTATTTAGCAACAAAGGTACTCAACAAATTCCAGACATCAGTAGAGCTTGCTAGAGGCTTAGTCTCATCATTGTTAGCATTCTTCACAATAGAGCCATCCCACAAAACCATAGAAAGAAGGTGAATGACAAGGGGCTCCGACTGACTGGAATCACCAACATGCAAAGAGGGTTAGACAATAGGCACATCTTCAACAAACTTCCTTAATCTCTTTCTTTCAAGTGCGAACAAAATCATCCTACAGGGTGGCCTATTATTTAAAATTTACTTATAGGGTTTAAGGGATTCCCTCTTTAATAGGGACACCTAAATCTTTGGTAACAATTGGCCCTTACGTTCAATTTCATCCTTTGTTTGTATTCAATTTTTAGTTTTCCATGATATAATCTATAAGATCGTGGCCCAAGATTTCCAATGCAATAATCATGCTTCTGTCCAAATCTCGCTCTGTTCTGCTCTTCAGAATTCTCGCTCCTCCAACCCTTATTCTTATGCTGCCGGTTGGTCTTCTCGTGGAACTCTCGCTTCTCGCACTCCAACTCTATACGACACAACAGAAAAAGAAGAAGAAATCCGGCTGCTCTATGAATACATTGCCAGACGGACCACATTTCGGTACAATGAACGGGAAGGTCTCATTCCGAAACTAAGGATGAAATAACAGAAATTACTCCACTATTCAATGGACTATCCATTTCTCTACTACTAACCTTATATTCATTCAATATCTCCGCCTTCCTAGTCATCAATATAATACCCTACGCTAATATATATGTGAAGTTATTCACACGCCCTATGTTCTCGTTAAAAACCCTTATTAGAGAAAACCCAATGATGGACGTAAGAGAGCTTGGCCCTCTCTAGTAAAACTTTACTTGTGAATTCCAACTTAGCCCTATTTTAAAAACCTCTATAGTCAAAATATATATTTTAAAAGTAGTATTCATGTAGGGCAAAAATATATTACATTTCACCCTTTTAATTCATTAAATCAAAAAATAATAATAGTAGTCCTAACGTCCTTTTCCCTATTGGAAAACATTACTTAAGATCTCTGAGTCGCTGCATTTCAATATTGTGACCAATGTTTCACCCAAACAAAAAAGATGTTTAATCTGAGCTTTTGCCCGTTTCAGTGTTTCTTCTGAAGGCTCAACATGTCTTTGTAGTCCGGTTCTCGAACAATTGTGCTACAACGATTGTCATTCATTTTCTTCAGGATCATGAGTGTAGAAAAGCTTCGGTGAAATATTGCTTTGTTCTACCTCTTCCTCTTAAATATTATACCTCCTTTCGTGTGGGTCTATGCAAGTTGCTGTTTTCTTTCCGTAAATAATTATTTATTGGAAGATTTTTATTTAGAAGACAAGTCACACGTTTCTCCCGAGCCATTGACCTCTAGTCATCCCACTCCGACTAGCCTCGTCAATTGCAATAATTTCAGCATTGATTTTAAAAGTGGCCGTTATAGTCTATTTCACTGATCACCATGATATAACAATTTCCACATTTGAAAAGCATAACCTGTGTTGAGATCCAACTTTGTGGGATAAGATAAAATATCTAGAATTTGCATAACCAACTAGATTCATAATTTGATTTATTCTCTGAATAAAAACAACCTCATATTGATTTGTTCCTCGGAATAACAAGAGTATGTTGCTTAATTTTCGTTTCTAATGTCTTTGTGGAGAAGACTATATTAGCTTAATAAATTTACTGAAAATCAATATTTG
>NW_024063566.1:0-7049 GCF_009727055.1 Benincasa hispida | reverse complement strand
CACTGAGAAGAGCTGAAAACTACTATAAATAGGACCCTTTGCCTGAAGATTTAACCCATTCTCAAACAAATCTCAGTAACAAAGAATCGTGTGAAATAGTAAGTGTGAGTGAGGAAGTTCTGTGAGGCTAAAAGAGAAAAGTTCGGGTAAGGTTCTGCCCAAATTTCCTTCTAGTTTAAAAAGGGAAAGCTCTACTGATCAAATCATAAAGAATAATGAGGAATAACTAGATCACAGTATGTAGTTTATCTCACCCTCTCTTTAAATGTTCTATAGGGGAAAAGATTATATGGGCAATTAATTCACCTTTAATTCTTCAAAATCAACACATTCCACATGAATGTATTCCTGAGCAACAAGCCAAGCCTTATTGAAAGTAACAGTTCCATGTTTATTGGATTTATTTTTGAAGATCCATTTTGTTCCAATAAAATTTGCATTTTTGTGGACAAAGGAATTCTCATACCTCATTTCTTCGAAACTGACTTAACTTTTCATGTATAGCATTCATCTAGAACTCGTCTTTCAGAGCCTCATTAACGTTCTTTGGCTTGATAGGAGAGGTGAAACATATGTTCCAATCAGAGATAGTCCACTTTTTTCTTTTTTTGGAGTACAAGTACCTGTATTTAACTCACCAATTATACTGAGAGGATGATTCCTTTAAGCACGACTAGATATAATTAACACTTAGTTCACAATACCAACCGGTTCAGAATTATCACTTTCACACACAGTATTGCACGATGGAATGGGAGAACTAATGTCACCAGCATCAGGATCAACATAAAGAGTACCCACCGTGATCTTCATCTTTATAGGAATGATCAGTATTTTGTAAGTCATCAACTATGACGTTGATGGGTTCTAGAACATTTCAAGTGCCCTTGTTAAAGACACACGATAAACATGACTATTACACAAGTACCTTAAAAGAATACCTTCATCCGCTTTGGTATCTCATTTCTTTCTAGAATCTCGATTTGTTAGAATATAGCAGGTACTCCAAAACACATGAAAATACTTAACATTTGGATTGCGAACTTTTTAAATTTCATGCAACATAGTCCTTTCCATTTCCTAAAGAGTGTGATTCTTCCTTTCAACAACACCAATCTATTGAGGGGTTATAGAAGAAGAGGACTCATGTTGAATACCCTATAAGTTACAAAACTTTTCAAATTGAGAGTTTTCGAACTCTTTACCATCATCAATCTTGATCCTCACAATTTGTACCTCTTTTCCTATTTGAAGTTAGAGATATAACATCTAACAAACTTGAAAAGTGTCTAATTTTTCTCTGATAAAGCGCACCCACGTGAACCAGGAGAAGTCATCAACACAGAAAAATCTATATCGTTTACCCCCCCAAGCTTTCCACTTTCATCGGCCTCATTAGATCCATGTGAAGCAATTCCAACCAATTGTAGTACAAGCAAGACCTTTCTTATGAGAAACTCTTACTTGTCTTCCGGCTTGACAGTCACCACACACTGCATCTCCGTCTCCAAATAAGGAGAGTATCTCAAGAATGGCTTTTTCGGACACAACCCTCTTGATAGGTTGAAGATTAACATGTCCTAGCTACTTATACCAAAGAGAAGGATCATTGTTTTGAGCTGTGTGACAGACATCTGAACAAACATTAGAAGTCTAGAGATAACGATTGTCAGATAAGCACATATCTATCATGATGATCATATTTCTGTATGGATCATAAGGCATTTGTCTTTAGAGAAATTTACTGAATGACCCTAGTCACATAATTGACTTATGTTGATTGAATTTTCAGTCAATCCTTCAACAAGGACAATGTTAGGATAAGATAACATGCAACGAAAGCAAACAGAATCAATAAGCACTCTAATTACATTTAATTTAAGTTCTAAAAGCATGCTTAAACAGAAATTTAAGAAGATAGTTTCTCAATAATAAACCTTTGTTGAATTCTCCCTATTCCAAGCTACTATTCTCGTGATTACAGCTCCAATTCAACAGTGAACCACCAAGAGATCTTCTCTACTATTCTTAGCCTTGAATTTGAATGGTGGAACGCACAATGGAGCTGAATTTGCAAAGGGAAAGGGATAGGTACTTAGGTGAAGGAGATGAACTCAGCTGGAACTTTTTTCCTCTAGTTCTTCCAACTTTCCTCTTTTTGATCCTTAGAAATTGAAGTCTTTTATCCACCCTTTTCATGCAGGCACTGAAGGAGACTTTTCAAGGCCACTTCAATTACATGTATGAAAATGGGATTTGTGTGTGTATATGGGAGGAACACCTTAATTTGGTGAAAATGTGGGACGATCCCACTCAAATCCAATTGCCAATTTTTTGTATATTTAAATTCAAATTTTAATTAATTCAAAAATTAACAAAAATTTGATTTAATTAATTCATAATTAATTAAGTTTATAACATCAAAATTTAATTTTTCAAATTGAATTGAAATTGAAAATTAATTTGATTTTTAATTAATTTAACATATTTAATTAATTAAATAACAGTTTAATATCACAATATTAAATTAATCACGCACCTAGTTTTATACATGAATCCTATTCATGTAATTAAAATTTAAATCAATATCTAAATATTATAAACTCTCCAATTTTGTTTAATTTCGATAAATTAAACGTTTAATTATATCAAATATAATTATACAAAGCCTAATTTGAATTTGAACTTATTCAAATTCAAACCCTAATTTCAATTTGAAATTCAATTTGAGCACTTCAAATTGATATCATTCCAAATTCACTCAATTTATTAATTCAAGGTGTCATGTTTTATGAGCTAGTAGAGGGACCTTATGGACCTACAGATCATGAGCTTCAATGATTTAAGATTAAATGGCTAAAACTCTTTAGACTAAATTAATCAGTATTTGTTAACTATTAAATCACACCATTATAGCTCGATATTTGCACTCTCCTCACTGTAGATATATTTGTGTCAACTTGATTTTACCATAATCCGTAAGTCGACCATTCACAGGTTTTTCGTAATAACGGCTGGGTCAATTGGGAGTGTCCTGTATAAAGAGTTTGTATAAGATTGAACCAAGAAATAAGTCACTCTTACTTTATAATTTTGTTTACTGTTTAAGACTAACTACTTCAAAAGCGATGACCTAGGTAACTTGATCTTAATCCTAATCTAACTATAAACTCTTGTTTATTCGCGATTATCCTTAGATTGCATGGATGAGGTTAGCTCAATAGCGTCGACTCAATAAGCCCCATTTCAGGGTAAAACCGGGTAGATAGCTATTGACATGGGTGCAAGATGGAATTCACTCCTACCCACTTTTAGGGATAATGGAGACGTTGTTCCCTTAAGTGCTAACTTCGGATCTTGAAAAAGGGGCCCCACCCTCTCATTGGCTTGAGACTCATTTAGTGATTGGATCACAAACCAATTGTTCATTAGAGAATCAGTGGAACTTAAGGAGCAAGATGTAATCTCAGGGGTAAAATAGCTTTTGACCCAACTATTATTACGAACAACTTGTGAAGGGTTGACTTATTGTGGTTATATTGAGTGGACATAAACATATCTACAATGTGGGGAGTGCAACTACTGGGCTTTAGTGGAGTGACTCGGTAGTTAACGAATGTTGGTTAATTGGATTAAAAAGTTTAGCCAGTTAATCTCGGATTGTTGGAACCTATGATATGTACGTCCATGAGAACCCTCCGCTAGCTCATATCGGACTAAACCTTAGAATAATGTAACAAGTGAATTCGAAGTGTTAGAATTTGAATTAAGTAATATTTGTTAAATATGTGTGATATATTTAATGACATATCAACAATTTGGAATTGAATGATAAAGAGAGAATTGAAGATATTAAAATAAGATTTAAATATCAAGACTATGAATAAGGATTCATATTGGTAGGGATTAATGTTAGATTTAATAATTGAATATTAAATTAAATTAAATTAATTGTTTAATTAATTGTTTACAGTGTTTTTCCAACTTGTGTAGTTGTCATCGTTCAGTTTATCAACACTGAACAAATTTAGTGTAGTGCTAGTCGTTACGAAGATTGCTAAAAACATACAAATTATTTAGTTATCAAGGCATTACCCAAGAAAGACCAATCTATTTAGCAAAAATTTAATGTACCCGATGTGATATCTATTTTTGCAATGATGCTTCAGTGAGTAAGGATAAAAGCTACCGCAGGGTGATCAGTTACCCTTTCAATGAATTGAAACAATCTTAACCAACCATTACACTAGAATAACTCTTATCCCTATATCGATTAGTCGCCATTATTCGGTCCACAAATTATTAACTTAATAATTTCTTATAAGTGTAACCCTTCATTGTAGACTCTAGAGTTCCATCCCAATGAGCCCAACATAGGAAAAAATCAATTTGGACAAAAACTAAAGAAGTCCTATCCACTTTGGAGTTTGTGTATAATTTCATGCAAATACCATCTGTAGGGGGATACAAGTAAAGTTGGCTTGAAGCCAAGCATGAAACTATACAACAAACCAATGAAAGAGACTTGGGATGTGTTGTCACTCTTCCCTCTTTCACTTGATATGAACACTCTCTCTATTCACATAGATATTGACCTATGGAAACCTCATCCATAGGGGGACACAAGCAACGGTGTCTCGAGACCGAGCATAAATCTCACGGTGTGAACTATTTAGAGAGAGATGTGAAATGAAATTGACATATCATATATATTATTTTCCTCCCACCGAGTGTTTTTAACCTAGGGTATTAACTTAGAAAAATCTGGCTGAAAATTTTAACTAAGTGATTGTTAAATTTTCCCTATATTGGATAGTTTAACAATAATGATTTTTTTTTTATTATTATTAAAGACTTTAATAAACCTAATCATTTATCACATGTTTATAACATATTTGTCTAATTCACCTTCTAGGTTGGTTCCCAAGTAAGGTTATTTTGTTTCCATCAGCTTAAATACCTCAGCCTAGACATAATCTTCCTTAGACAAAGGTCTCTTATAAATAATAATGTTATAAATTTAATTCATTTTAATCCTATTAAAAGGAAATTAAAAGATTAAATTTATTTCTAATATAATTAGAAAAATTATTAACATAGGTCTAGGTGTAATCAATTTTAAACAATTTAAAATTAATTTAACCGATTTTTGCATGCAACTTTGGATTTCTAGATTTTAATTCTAATTTCGCTAGCTTATATTACTTATAAAGGTTAATGAAATAAATAAAATCTATTCATGCATCTAGGACATACATCAAAATATAACAATTATATTTTTCTAAGGTAATATCATGTTTCATGCATCTCCATTTTCATTATATAACATAACAATTATATTATAAAGTAATGAAAACATACATATCCATTCATCCGAACTATATATTATAACAATTATAATATATGATGCATGGGACATATGTATATATGCATGCAATCATATAATATAACAATTATATGTAATATGATGAATGAGTATGCTTAATTAAATCATGAAACTTTATAATATAATACATATATAAAAAATGATGCAAGAAAAAATGTTTATCTTATGGTGGGTTTTTTATACTATATGGCATACAATATGCTATATAAATAAATAAATCATGCATCACATGAACATAATAACAAAAGCAACATACCAAAAATTGCCATCCTAAAACAATAATTAAATTAATGTAACATTTATATTAATTTAATTAATTCAAAAAGAAAAGAAAATAATTAATATTACAAATTAACTGAAATAATAAAAAAAAAAACTTCCTTCAACTATCGCTGAGGAAGACTCTAACCCACGTTCTGGAACTGCAAAAGCGCGAATGAGTTCGTAGCGTAAAGACGCTCTGTGGCAATGTCATTATGTTGGATTTTGAGTTGTCGTAACGAAGCTATGCTCCGCATTAGCATCGTAATGCTACTGCCGAGTGCAACTACACTGAGCATTCTGCCTTACAGCGTAATGCACAACATTGTTATGCTGTGCGTTACGTTCTAGGAATGAATGCTTCCTCTGTTTCAATCCTTCATCCATTTTGCTTCGTTCTTGCTCCAAAATTCTCCAAATTGAAGCCTAGATCTTGGTAATCACTTTACCACGAGCAACACGGACTTAAAGATTTGATGATATGAAATTAAATGTCCATAAACACCGAGACCTTACAAATCGAATTGAAACAAAGCAGTAAACTATGCCAAGTTTTGAAACATCTATGTGCAAAACTATCATAAATTCGCAATGCAGAACTTAAATCCTACCAAAACTTTGAACACAAGTAAGAAACAAAAATCAGAGACAAAACCTGGCTTTGATACTAATTTTAGGGATTGGAATTCTTCGAAGTGGAAGCAATTGAATGCCTTATGTCTTGAAATTGTTTTACAGAACTTAAAATTCAAAGGCAACGAAACTACAGGATAAAAAAATTCTTAGCATGCTTCTATTGTGAAAATATAGAGAGGGGAATAGATCGAGAAACACATACCCTTGAAGAACACTTCTTCACGATTCCTCTCCACAGCAAGATCACGAACCGATCGTCTCTTCTTCACCCGTTCACAACAACACAAACACAATAACAACGTAACAATGACATCACCACAATATTTCCTCGTTATTCTCAAGATGAGAATCACATAGAGTAGAGTGGGCTTCTATTTAATTTTGGTGAAGGAATTTTTTTTCTTGAGAGAAAAATTGTAGAGAGATGAAAGAGATGAAGATTCTCTATAAAACAATTTTCATGTACACTCCATTTTTTTTCTCTCTCTGTGCATCACGTATATGAGGGGGGTTGAAGGAGTTAAAATAACTTCCTCCCTCCCCACTTTAAAATAACTCCCATGGGATTTAATTTTCAAAATTCAAAAAATGAGTTTGAATAAAAAAGTATTAACCATATAATACATATTAATATTAAACCATAGATTATATCATATATAACCTATAACCTATAATTTATATTGTTGGGTTTTATGTCCTAAAACTCGTGGTTTGTAAACAATAAACTCATTCTATAAATAAATAAAATTGTTATTTAAGTTTGATT
>NW_024063565.1:0-6859 GCF_009727055.1 Benincasa hispida | reverse complement strand
GGAACCATGATTTAATGTGAAATAGATAATTTGCTCGGAGAATCTCAATTGAAATTCAGTGATATGAGGAAAATATATATATATATATATTTGATGACCTTTTTACTGTGTCCTTCACCATGTGCCTGCACGTGATATTCCATTTTATATCTGAACACAAAATATAAAATAATTAAAAATGTATTATTTGATGACTATATTGCAAATAACATGTTCAATTTCTTAATTCGATATGTTTAAGAAGTATAGGAAAAAGCAACAATATTATTTATTTATGCATCAAAAAGAATATATATTTATTTAGTTGTTATCATTATTTACAGAAACAAAAAAGTGTGATGAAAAGAAAAATTAAGTTATATGATTGAATTAAAATAATATTTAAAAAATATAAACTCCGTTTTAATAATTATTTATTTTTAATTTTCTCTCGTCAAATACATATTAGTTGTCTCTTAAATTTAATGCTACAATTCATAAATTTCTGAACGAAATGTTTAAATATTTATTCAAATTCTAAAAACAAAAAACAGAGTTTTAAACATTATTATTTTTCTTTTTAATTTTCAAAATTATCTTGATTTTTGAAATATTAGTGAAAAGTGAATAAAAAAAACACTTATAGATAAAATAATATTTATGACTTAATTTTAAAAAATTAAATAATTATCAAATGAAGCTGTAAATAATCCATTTAAAATTGACTAAGCATTCATCAATAATTTATAATGACACTCATACAAAATAATTAAAAACAAATTTGCCGGTAGATGAAGAAAATGAGAGTTTTGCATTCGTACCATTTATTTATTTTATATTTTCTAAAATGTAATGTCACTAGTACACTAACTTTATCACTTTACTTGGCAAATCACAATTATATATTTAGGTTTATAAAGTAATTCTTACCATTATAGTAAAAGAAAAATTAAAGTAAAGAAAAAAGGCAATAGATTAGTATTACAAATTACATATTCAATTTTATTGAGATAACTATGTCTAAATGTTGCATGTCCCGTAGATACAATTCTCTAGAGACCCTCGAACACTTTCGTCGTGTGAGCCTTTGTAAATATCAGTAACATTGTGCTCCGACGCGATCTTTGTGACTGCACAATCTCCGCTGATCAAATGATACTTCCGTTTTAATGCTTGCCTCTTCGGTGACTCCGAGTTCCTTAGAATTTTCCATAGACCCACTGTTATCACAATAAAAAGTGTCATATTTAAACAACTTCCAAATCGGTAAGGAACTTCCTAAGCCAAACAATCTCTTTAGCAGCTTCACAACGCTACGTATTCGACTTCCATAGGGAGTCTGCGATGCATCCCTGTTTGATGCTTTGCCAAACTACAGCTCCTCCATTCAGAGTGAATACTAACCCTGATGTCGATTTCCAAGAATCTCTTATCAGTCTGAAAGTCAGAGTCTATGTATCTTTGTAAGGATCAAATCCTTATCCCATAATGAGCATATAGTCCTCATTCTCTGAAGAACTTGAGAATTGTTTTGACCACCGTCTAGTGATCTAATCTTGGATTGGACTGATATCGACTAACAAAGCCTACTGCATAGCAAATGTCAAGTCTAGTATATAACATTGCAACATAAGGCTACCAACAACCAATGCATAGGGAATCCGTCTCATTTCTCAACCTCTTTGAAGCTGTCTTAGACACTATTCCTTAGACAAAAGAAATTCCATGCCTGAAGGTAATAAATACCCCTCTTGGAATTCTGCATCGAGTACCTGATCAATATTTTGTCAATATACGATGTCTGAAGACAATTGCCAACCTTTTGTTCTTACGATCCCAAATGATCTAGATCCCTAAAAAAAATTGCGCCTCTCCCAAATCTTTCATTTGGAATCGGGACATAGCTATAATGTCAGTCAGAAAACCTTACATTATTCCCAATGAGTAGGATATCATCCGCATACAGAACAAGGAAAGCTACTGAGCTATTGAAGATTTTCTTGTAAACACAAGACTCATCAACATTCTGATCAAAGCCAAATGATTTGATCACACTATCAAATCGAATGTTCCAAGATCTAGATGCTTGTTCAATCCATAAATTGACCTATTAATCTTGAAAACCTTTTGCTCTTGATATGGAAAAATTAACCTCTTTGGTTGAGCCATGTAGATGTCTCCTCAAGATTACCATTCAAAAAAAAGCATTCTTGACGTCCATTTGCCATATATCATAATCATAAAATGTGACTATAGACAAAGAATCCGGGTAGACTTCAACATGACAACAGTGAGAAAGTTTCCTCATAGTCCACTCCCTCGGCCTGGGATAACCCTTTGCCAAAGTCTAGTGTTAAAAGTCTGTACCTTTCCATCTATACCTCTTTTCCTCTTGTAGATCCACTTACAGCCTATAGGTTTTACCCTATCACGCTGATCTACAAGTTCCCAGACATAATTGAAGTATATAGACTCTATTTCTTGATTCATGGCTTTAATCCACTCATCTTTGTCAACATCCCTATTTCTTGCTATAGGACAATGGATTTCTCAACCTCGCCATTAGATATGATATTTTGGGGTTTAGTCAAAACCCATTTAGCGTCTGGTGTGTTCGCAACCCTCCCACTACATCGAGGCAGTCTTAACTTCTTCAGATGGTTGACTAGATGAACCGACATCAACAACTCTTGGTTGATCTATCAGTCTCTTCAACAACTCTTTTTGAACTTAGTAGTCTCACTAGAAATCTCATTTGAAATAAGCTTACTCCGTGGTTTATGATCCCTTGTGTAGTCTTCTTCCAAGAAGATAACATTTGTCGACACAAACACCTTGTTCTCACTTGGATCATAGAAGTATACACCCCTTGTTTCTTGGGGTAGCCTACAAATAGGCAAACTTTCAAACGAGGTTCTAACTTTTTATGGTTAGCCACAAGCATGTGGCTGGACATCCCAAAATCCTGAAGTGGCATAGAAACCTTTATGACTTCTCCATAACTTAAAATGTGTTTCAAAAACACTCTTTGAGGCAAAATTGTTCAAAATATAAAACTGTAGTCTCCACTGCAAATCCCCAAAAACGAGTTTGAAGATGAGCATAACTCTCATAGACCAAACCATGCCAACAGGGTTCTGTTTTTCCTTTCTGATACACACATTCTGCTAAGGTATACCTAGGGTTGAGAGTTGGACGTGATTCCATATTTTATCATATAGTTCTGGAACTTTAAGTCCATATACTCTCTACCACGATCATATTGTAGTGTTTTTATCTTTTTACTCAACAAGTTTTCAACTTCAGCCTTATACTCTTTGAACTTTTCAAGAGCGCCAGACTTATGTTGCATTAGGTAGAGATACCCATACCTTGAATAAATCAATCTATGAAAGAGATGAAACATTCATACCCACCTCGAGCTCTAACACTCATCGAACTACAAAGGTCTGAATGTATAAGCTTCAAGGTTTCCTGGCTCTATACCTTTTCTAGTATAAGGTCGTTTGTTCATCTTGCCTTCAAAGCATGATTCACATACCGGCAAAGAGTTTTCTTCTAAACCATTTAGAAATCCACATTTCACCAACTTCTCAATCCTATTGAGTTGATGTGACCTAATCTTAGATGCCAAAGATGGTCGTTTTCCTTAGGAGAAACCTTTGGTCATTTTGTTAGTTGTTGTTGTTCTGAGATATTTCAGTATTAAGCAAGTCTTGTATGACTAACGACCTTAGTACATACAAGTTATTTTCCATTGAACCAAAACCAATTTCTATACCATTCTTAAAAAAACACTTTATTCTCAGAAAAAATGAGATGGAATAACCTTGTTCAATCAGAATAAGAAATTGAAATTAAGTTCCTTTTGATATGAGGAACTACATAAACATTATCCAGTAACAGATAACGTTTCTTGTCAAAAAATAACTTTAGCTTACCTACAACAATAGCTGAAATAACCTCACCAGTACTGATTCGAAGAGTCAACTCTCCATCTTCCAACGTTTTCCAGGAACAAAATCCTTGATAGGGAGAACTTACGTTGTTAGTAGTACCTAAATCAAGTATCCAGGCAGAATCATCAATTCTACCAAACATGTCTCCAAGACAAATTAAATCACATTTATCGTCTTTAAACTTCTTCCTCTTTTGGAGTGTACGTGGGATCAGTATTAGAACCTATATAAGATCCAATTTCCATTTCAGAGAATAATTCTCGTCAATAATTTTAACTGAAGTCAACAACAATTGCTTTCTCTTTTAGTCCCTTGACATTCAAGAAATACTGGAGATTATTCTTTTGGAACTGATACTACTGGTTTCTTTGTCATCCATCTATTTTTGCTCAAAAAGTGAGAACTTACGTTCAAACGATTCTTGCAATGAGTCCATGATCTTACATGCAATGACCATGTTCTCAACCCCTTTGGCTAATTCATTTGATCCTAGCCAAAATGTGAAGTTGGGCCATCGAATTAGCCTTCATCCATACCTCATATGCATTACAAACATTTCGCAATGCATCAAGGGTTGGGACTTGAGAAACTCCCCACCATCACAAACTCGAGGTTGTTACACAAATATGTTTATAAAACTCTTTCCAATATATGTAATCGGTCAAATTAGAAAGGAAACGAACAGAAAAATCACACAATGACATGTTGCTGAAGAACAAACATATGATCACAAATTAGATTTTAGCAAATACTCTTTTAAACCAAATCATATTTGGTTTTAACAAAATCTAAAATAACCCCGTGTTGACATCTAGTGTTTGCAATGACGCTTTAGTGGTTTAGGAAAAAATTCACCTAAAGGGTAGTCAATTTATCCCTCCTTTGAATTGAGACACTCTCCAACCAATAATTAACTTAGAACCAACTATTGTACCTATAACGACTAGCCATCATTGATTTAAGTCAAGAAATCATAACTTGTTTAACAATTTCTCGTTAATTGTGAACCAACATTTTAGATCTTAGAGTTCCACCCCAAGCAGCCAATCCGAAGGAAAAAATCCGATTGGAGCAAAAAACTAAAGTGACCTTATCCATTTCTGAAGTTTCAACTTAATATTGACCAACCACACAAACCATCTAAAGGGGACGCTCCTAGGGCCCACGAGCCGTGCAAGAAGATCTCACAAGGCAAACCAATGAAGAAGACCGCAAGACATGTTGACACACATCCTTCACCCACTTAATATAAATACCCTCTCTGTTCACCTTGATATTAACTCATGCAAATAACCATATGAAGGGGATGCTTCCCAGGGTACCACGAGCCAAGCATGAATCTCACGGTGTGAACATCCAGGGAGAAATGTGAGTGGAATTGACATATCATATACATCTTTCCTCCACTGAGTATTTTAAAACCTAGGGTTAGTTTACTCTTCCATTTGATAATAATTTCCTTTTTAGTTTTAAATTTTTGAAATTTATACTCATTCAATTTATTAATATCGATTTTTTTGTATACCCTTTTTAAAGACACTGGATTTTGTTATCAAATTGTAAGAACAAAATTGAGATTTTATAAAACTTGACTTTGACTTTTGAAAATATTAATGAAACAGTGAATAACAAAATATAGAGAATTTATTAGAGTGAATAATGCTTATAAGTTTAATTTTCAAATATCAAATAGTATTAAACAGAAGATGGAATAAAAAGAAAAGGTAATTTTGATGCTTAATTATATATCACTAGGGTATATCTTACAAAAGGCAATTTTTGTATTAAGATAGTAGAACAACACTGAGTCCAAAGAAATGAAATTAAGAACAAACCTATTAACCCTCTTTTTAATTGAAGAGGTCAACATATATGATTCTATTTTATCAAAGTGTTCCACAAATTAGATTCGTTGATATTGATATCTAACTAAGTTTGTAACTATAACTATAAATACTCATTTTCTTAGATTTTCCCTTGTTTTTATTTTTTTTATATTTTTAAAGTTAAACTTATAAACATTAATTTCACCTATAAAATTTTTGTTTTATTAACCAGCTTCCTATGTTTTAAAAAATCAAGTTAAATTTTAAAAATTAAAAGAATAATGTTTAAAAATTTGTTTTTTTTTAAATTTAAATAAAAATTCAAATGTTTCTTCCAGAAATATGAGAATTGTTGCATGAAATTTAAGGGAATTTCAATATAAATTTCAAGAAAAGAAAAAAAAATTGGTTACTAAACTAGACATATTTTTCCTAAAGTATTTTTATTCAATCATCTAACTTAATTTTTCTTTTTCATTTCCTCTTTTTTGTTTCTATAATAATGATAACGATTAAATTAATATATTACTTTTTAGAAGCAAATAAATAATATTATTGTTTTTCATCCTTTATACTTCTTAACCATATTAAATTAAGAGTTTAAACATGTTGTTTGCAATATGGCCATCAAATAATACTTTTTTATTTTATGTTATAGCAGTATCAGATGTAAAACGAAATTCACTTTCACATGGTAAAAGACCAAGTGTAGTTAAGTAAAGGTCATCAAGTATTTGTCGTCCTCATGTCACTATATTTCAAAATGGAGATCTACCAAACTATCCCATTTCGGGATAGATCGATTTAAGATTTTATATATCCAAAATTAAGGATGTTTGAAAATAATAAGCTTGAAAATAAGATTGATGAGAATAAAGAATGATTGTGTTCGGTTGTACATGATAATGTTATCAAGATTTTATGGAAAATAAGTTTTTTGGTATTTAATTTGTAAAATTAATCAATAAAAACTCTCTAAAACTTTAATAGATTATATAAACAATAAATTCAATTCACACAGTTTTGAGAAAATTAATTATTTACAATCAAATAAATAGTATTAATTAAATTATTAATTTACAAGTATTTGTAAAA
>NW_024063564.1:0-1356 GCF_009727055.1 Benincasa hispida | reverse complement strand
TTTGTCCACCTCCAACCCATCCCGGGAAACCTTGTGTCCTAACACTATGCCCTCCTTCACCATGAAATGACATTTTTCCCAGTTAAGCACCAGATTCGTCTCTTCGTATCTCTTCAGTATCTTTTCCAAGTTGGCTAGACAGACTTCATAAGTATTTCCATAAACAGAGAATTCGTCCATAAAGATTTCAACAGAGTCCTCAAGATAATCTGAAAAGATGACCATCATGCACCTTTGGAATGTGCTTGGCGCATTGCATAGGTCGAACAGCATGCAGTGAAAAACAAAAGTCCCATACGGGCAGGTGAATGTGGTCTTGTCTTGGTCTTTTGGAGCTATCATAATCTGGTTGTACCTAGCATAACCATCCAGAAAGCAGTAAAAGTCATTTCCAGCTAGACGGTTTAGCATTTGATTAATAAATGGTAGGGGGAAATGATCTTTCTTTGTGGCCGCATTCAGCTTGCGGTAGTCCATGCAAATAGCCACCCAGTGACGGTTCTTTGCAGTATTAGTTTTTTGTTTTCATTGGGGACTACCGTCATGTCGCCCTTTTTCGGCACACACTGCACAAGGCTGACCCACGTGTTATCTGCTATAGGATAGATAATGCCAGCATCTATCCATTTAATGATCTCCTTCTTGACTACTTCTTCCATCGCAGGGTTGAGTCTACGTCGATGTTCAATCGTTGTTTTGTGGACCTCTTCAAGACGAATGCAGTGCAAACAGTATGGAGGGCTAATTCCTCTAATGTCAGCGAGCGTCCAGCCAATTGCTCGCACATGTTTCCTGAGAATGATCATCAACACATTCTTCTGGTCTTCGTTGAGCGCAGATGAAATGATAACTGGCAACTTCTTATTCTGCCAAAATGCGTACTTCAAATGGGTCGGTAGGGTATTCAATTCAAGTGTTGGTGGATCCACTAGGGAAGGTTGCATTGTTTCTCTTTCTTCTTTTTCTGTTGGCTCTTCTTTTTTCTTTGTGATCATTTCTTCTTCCTTGCTTGCTTTTGTTATAATCGCATTACAGGCAGCAACGAATGCGCTGGCATCCTCTTCTTCATTTTCTTCATCAAACTTTTCTTCTTCAATCACATTATGGTCATCAACTGAGTCATGCAGGTCTTCTTCATCTAGAAACTTCATGGCACGAATTATGTTAAACTTGAGCTTCTGTCCGTTGATGCTCAAAGGGATTTCCCCTTTATGCACATCAATTTCAGCACGACCTATTGATAGAAAAGGTCGCCCCAGAATGATTGGCACATCTTTGTCGGCCTCATAGTCCAATATGATGAAGTCGGCTGGTAGGATAAACTTATCAATGGTTATCAGCACATCCTTCACCTTT
>NW_024063563.1:0-1828 GCF_009727055.1 Benincasa hispida | reverse complement strand
AAAAAAAAAAAATTGCTCTTACTTTCTCACAAGAATACTAGAGAAAATTACCTCTGCCAAAATTTTCTTGAATCACACACTTCTTTTCCTTGTATCCTGAGAATAACGAGGACTCCGATTGATGGTGTTCACACAAGTGGAACAATTCTTGGATTTTTACAGTAGCATTGATTGTGACCTTGGAGAGAATTGCATCAAGATTTATTGGTTCTTCAAAGGTAACATTCTTCATCTTTTATTTTTCTGGACTGAAAAATCAATATGCTTGGCCTATTTTTGTTTCTATAAAATTTATTTTGATTTTTCCAATCCCAATTCAAAGACAATTCATTTAATCGTTTCTGCTTTTTTATTCAATCCCTTCATGATCTGCATGGATGAGAGTGACCAGATTCGCCGACTCAATATGTCTATCATTTTGGGGATTCGTCTAATTGGGGATCTGGGAACACAGCTACATAAGAAGAAATTTACTCCTTACCATTATTAGGTTAAGTAGATAAATTTTTCTCTTAAGGGCTAATTTTGGGTCTTGAATAATGTGGCGTTACACCCTCTCTTGACCCGAGAGAGATTCGGTTATAGTTAGACTATGATTAATTGTTCATTAGATGGATCAGTGGTACTTAAGGAGTTAAATGTAAGTACAGAAGTAAAACGATAATTTTGATCTAACTATACTTATGAGCAATTTGTGAAGGGTCAATGCACTATTGATTGGTTTTATTCAGTGGAAACAGAAATATATCTACGGTGTGAAAAGTGTAATTATCGGTCTTTAGTAAAGTGACCGGCACTTAATGAAGGTTGATTAATTTAATTAAAGAGTTTAATTAATTAATCTCATATCATTGGAGCTTTAATCTGTAGGTTCTTAAGGTTCCCTTGTTAGCTCAATAAAGATTAATGAGAATTAAATTAATTTTGGATTAATTTGAATTATTCAAATTAATTAAAGGAAATTAATTGTATGAGATACAATTAATATAATGTATGTGATTATAAGTTTAATGAGAGAAATAAATGTTTGAATATGATTCATATATTAGTTATATGAATGTGGTTCATATATAATCTATATGTTAAAATTAATATGAATATGATTCATATTAATACTATAGGTTATATGAGAGGATATAAACTACAGGTAACATATAATATATGGTTTAATTTTAATATACATCAAATTAGTTAATATATATTAATCCATGTCTTTCCAATATTTCCTAAGGAAGTTAATTTCAAGTAAGTTTTAATTGGATAGAGAGTTTTAATTTAATTAGAACGTAAAAAATTTCACAGAGAATCTCATCTTCATCTAATTCCTTTGCAATAATTCTCTCAAGTTCTCTACTCTTCTTTTTCACCAAAATTAAACCAGAAGCTCACAACTCTCTATGATTCTATCTTGAGAATAACACGATTTCCATTGTGGTGGTGTCCAAGAGGAGGTTGTTGTGTTTGTGATTATTCCGTTCATGAGGAGATCTTGGGTTACTGTGAACGGGAGAGGTTCGTGATTTTGTTGTAGGTTGGAAACATGAAGAATTGGTTCTTCGAGGATTTAGTTTTCATTTCCTTATCTTCTCTGTAAATTCAGTAGAAAAGCATGCTCTATAATCATTAGCTTTTGTTTCCATCTTTCTCTGTTTTATTGAGTTTGTAAAATGAAATTCGAGACACCGCTTCCACTGTGGGAATTCTAACGCCTTCGCATTGAACTTCTATTCATGTTATACAATAAGGTCATAGCAATAATATGATACACTTATTTGTAAAAAAAGCAAGAGACTGCCCAAAAATAGGTGTAAAAGGAGAATTCTTGCTT
>NW_024063562.1:6424-7721 GCF_009727055.1 Benincasa hispida | reverse complement strand
TACAACTTTTCACCCACAGCCTGATGGTTCAAACACTAGGATATATGTTACGTGCATGTGTGTTAGAGTTTTCAGGGAGTTGAGATTCCCACCTGCACTTTATGGAGTTTGCTAATAATAAAAGCTACTAGGCTATCATTAGCATTGCGCCATTTGAGGCCTTGTGTGGGAGGAATTGCAGGTCTCCCAGAGGTTGGTCAATGGAGATTGTTGGGTTTGGAGTTGGTTCAGACCATCAATGAGGCGATACAAAAGATTAGAGCCCGAATGCTGATGACTCAAAGTAAGCAAAAGAGTTACATTGATGTTAGATGTAAAGAGTTACATTGATGTTAGATGTAAAGAGTTACATTGATGTTAGATGTAAAGAGTTACAAAAGAGTTACAAAAGTTTATCGGCTGGCCTTGCCATCATCTCTTTCGGCAGTTCACGTGTTTTTCATCTTTCCATCACTACAAGAATTTTAGACTTTATTGTCGATTGAAAATAGTGAAACCGAATGTATAATGTCGGTTTTTTAAAACAAAAGCGGATATTTAATTTTTGTTTTAAATCGATATTAAAGATAGACTACAATGTCGGTTTAAAATCGACATTAAAAATCCCCAATTATTTTTTTTAACTTTAATAAAAAAAATATATCTATTTCATTTCACTACCCATCTTTTCTCTCCTTTCTCACTTCTCTCTTGCAAACCCCCTCTTCCCCTTGATCGTACCAATCATCACCAACGTTGGCGTTGTTCCGGTTGTTGACGTCGTCGACATTGTTCCGGTCACTGTCATTGTGTTAGAGTTAGATAACATGCAATGGAAGTATCAAATTCACTAATTTTGGCAGAAACTAAAGCATGCTCTTCTAAAAATAGAGTTTTAAGATCATACCTTCAAAGATCTCTTCAAGAACTTGATCAATCCGCAACAGTCTTCACCAAAGATCACCGTGAACCACCTCAAAATCTTTCCCACTATCCTCTTGGAGCTTTAGATCGAGTTTTGAGACTCAAGAACAGCTTGAAACGATAAAGAACAATGAAAAACTCACAGCAGCTCACTTTGAAGAACTCTTTTCTCTCACTGAAATTTTCTCTCAAAATTTCTGTGTTATGCATGCCTTCAATTCACTCCAATCTTCTTTATTTATTGTAGATGAACATGCAAAGAAGAGAAATGTATGGTTTGTAGTTCATGCTTGGAGTATTAATGAAGAGAAGGAAATGGGTTCTGTGTGAGTATGAAGAAGATTATATTGGAAAATCAACATTTTCCATTTTGAAGCATGCAATCTAATTTTTC
>NW_024063562.1:4215-5804 GCF_009727055.1 Benincasa hispida | reverse complement strand
CCTATTGACCCTCTAATGAACAATTTTGATTCATAATCTCTATGAATTAAATCCTTTCTCTATCATGAGAAGGCGGGCCCCGATTGTTCAAGACCTTGAATCAGAACTTAAGAGATCAACCTATCTATAACCCTGAATAGGGTAGGAGTGAGTTCCATCTTGCAAGGCTATGTCCCCAGCTATTCATCTAGTCTTATCCCTAAAATGGTAACCTTATTGAGCAGTACTGTTGGACTACTCTCACCGTTTGCAGATCAAAGGATGATCTCGAACAAACAGGTTCATAGCTAGCTCAGGATTAAGATCGAGTTAACCTAGGTTATTTGATAAATGAAATAGTCAGATTTAACAGTAAATGGTAGTTATAAAGAAAGTGACTATTTTCATGGTCCATGCAAACTCATTGCATAGGATGCTCCCATTCACATGTCTCAAGATGAACGATTTGTGGATCACATCGTTTATAGCACCTTACAACTTCTTGTAACAACTACAGAGTCAGCCGCATCCAATAGTGTTACTAGGATGAGATACAAAATTTCATCCATGTCCTTATTAGATCATTTAGGCTATATACTGTCAACTTGATCCTGTTTATGTAACTACATAAAGTTATAGTATTTGGACTATACCCAAGGATGCGTTTATTGGATTTTCATAATAAGATGCAAAATCAACAAGTCATTATTATTGATAAATAGAATGTTTAACGTGAACTGCGAGTTCTAGAACATTTCCTTATTTTTATATGACAAAAAACTGTTGATATGGTTTTACTTCTCTATTTTTCATTTTTTTCTCCCTCTCCTTCTTCAATTTTCTCTTACTCACCTTTTCATCTAAAATAAATAAATAAGTACAACTGCACACTTCAATTAGGATATATTGACTATAATAAAAATAAAAAGAATAAAAGAAGCACTAAGGGATTTTGGATTTCAAATGTTTTAACAAAGTTATACATTAGTAGTTGAATATGTATGAATAGCCACATTTTTTTATTTGACTATTTATTCGTTTTGGTACGTTTCAAGGTGAGCTTTTGATTTTGAAATTTTGATAGATTTTATGATTCAACATAAAATTTTGGTTTTTATTTTAGTTGCTAAGAAATTTGGTGTAAATTAAGGAGTGGAAAATTTAAAACTAACTAAAATGAGGATATTATTATTTGTTTTAAAATTGGTTCTTTTTGTACTTAAGAAAACATCAAACAAATGGATTACACCATATTAACGGTAGGAGCATTTTTTAAACTTTTTTTTAACCATATCTAGGATGAAAGGTCATATCAACTACAGTGAGGAGCATGCAACTATAGGCTGTAGTGGACAGTCTTGTTAGTTAATTAGTGATGATTAACTAGGTTAAAGAGTTTGATCGGTTAGTCTGGGATTGTTGAACCCCATGACTTGTAGGTCTATTTGGTCTCCTTGCTAGCTCACTACGGACAAAAATTGAAGAACATGGTGAAGTAAGAATTTGAAATGTTCAAATTCGAGCATTAGGAAAAATTGTATTTTATATGAGATATAATTTACAATTAAATAATTTATTTATTAATTATTTTTTAGAATATTCTCGAACAT
>NW_024063562.1:2083-4170 GCF_009727055.1 Benincasa hispida | reverse complement strand
TAATAGATTGTTTTATTTATATTAAAATTAGTTAGTGGAAAAATCCAATGGTTGGATTTTCCCACTAACTAAGTGGACTCTGAAGTGGCACTTCCAAAGCTTGACACCTAAAGATTACATGCTAGTGGATTTTGCATGTAGTTTGCCTTTAAATAGTTTGGTTTTTAAAATGTGGTTAAACTAATGCTTCTTTGACTTTTCACTTGACTCTTCCACCAAAATCACTTTACTCTCCACTTTTCTAGAGTGAAATTCTCTTGTCTTCACTAACAAAACGCTCTGTGTTCTTCAACCAGAGAATATCGAGGATTTACCGTTGGTGGTGTCGATCGAGCAAGGAGAGGAATGTAGTGGTAGATTCTAAAAAGGTTGTATTTTCTAACCCTTTATTCATGCTTATTCTAAGTTTTATGTAATAAGAAAGTCATCGATCATTGCTTCCACGGTGCATGCTTTCTTCCAAAAACACACAAAAACCTCCAAGTTCAACTCCAAAATGATTATAACCAAACTCTACCCACCCCCACAACATTCAAACTTCATAAACATCAACAAACATACAAAAAACTCTAACTTCCCCCTAAAACAATCTAAACCAAACTCAACCCATCCCCCACAACATTCAAACTTCATAAACATCAATAAACACACAAAAACTCCAAGTTCAATGGCAAAACGAGTATAACCAAACTCTACCCACCCCACACGACATTCCCAACACTAATAGACATCCACAAAGACACAATAACGACAAAAAAACACATCAAAATCCAGTTGTTTGGCTACCATAATTGCAATAGCCAATAATTCTTTATCATAAAACTGCTAGTAAGACATGACTAGTTTGCTATCATAACTGTAGGATAGCAACATATTAGACAACTAAATAATGAAGTAACGATACCTAATTCGATGACCCTCCTCTTTGTGATTGTATCATGTCTTCAATCATCTTTTTTTTTTATTTATTCCATTTGTCTTGCGTGATCCTCTCTCATTTGTTTTTGAACGTCTTCAAATTCCTTAATCCTCGATTGAAACTTTTAGAAATTGGCATTCAATTCCTTCACCTCCCTACTTTTCGTTCCTTGAGTAGATGATGAACTCGATGGGCTACTACCCCTTCTTAACTTAGGTTTAGGGCCCCAACCTAGGCCTTTTATAAATCTGGGTCGTCTACCCAAAACTGTCTCATAGATTTCATCCCTTGTAGTGGTTAGGAACCATTTAGAGTGGGATTGGATTGTAATTCTAATATTTGATTCTACACATATTAATTAAGTGTGTAAGTACGATGACTGAGCTTAGAAATGAAAAACAAGACGCAAATAAAACAAAATTCATTACATGTGCATCCTCAGCTGCATGATTCACGAACTTGCCACCTTTAGAGCATGTTTCCCTAAATAGGTCAACACGTCTTGTTTCTCGACCTTCCTTTTCCTGCAACTCTAATTGAATTTGAAGGAACGACTTTGATCCGCGTATGTGGTCAAATGGAAATTTCTCTCTATTCTTCCTACTCGTCTTTGAAATTTTCTAGATTCGAACTACAAAGAAAAATAAAAGGATATTTTACAATGGTAAATGAAGTAAATGATACAGCCCTAAATTATTTTAACCTGAAACTCTTCACTCTCGAAGCGTCCACACAAAAAATATAAATCTTCTGGTCTATTCTTAAGCCAGCGAGGCAAGTTGACACATGCTTGTTGAGGATTGCTAGATTTCCTCTAATGTCTGTGCATATGTGCTATGAATTCTTTGACTGGGTAAATCAAGCACAAAATGAGGCTAGAAAAGAATTAAGAAATAATTAGCATATACGATGTTCATGACAGTCTAAAAGAACAAACTTATAAACATTCTACAAATTCGTTTGGAACATCAACAAAAGTACGAAATCGTACTGGAAATGTAGATCTGACAACAACACCAATTGCATTACTAAATCATACCGAATGTTGAGAAATCGACTTCATTTCCCCTTCATTTATCACGATTGGAATTCTGATCCCATGTTTTTCGACGTATTTTTCCATCTCGATTTTTTGCTAATGCTTGCCTTTCCTCCGAATGGATGGAGA
>NW_024063562.1:0-1423 GCF_009727055.1 Benincasa hispida | reverse complement strand
TTCAACATCATTCACTTCTGGTACATCTCATATTCGATTATTTTGGACTACTTGAACAACTTTCCAATTGCTACCATATTTTATGTCACTAAGGTAAAAGAATTGATGTGCTTGGATAGCAAAGATGAAAGGCTCATCAACATACAAAAAGCGCGATTTATTGATCGATTTGTATCCTAAATCCACATGTGTCCTATTACTTTTGTTGTTATCTATAACATGTCTTCTGTTTGAATATTAGAAATCTAATATTTCATCTACGAAACCATAGAAATTTTTATCCACACTTCCATCCTCACTGATCTCCCCGCCCGCTAAGACTCTACTATTTTGTGTAGGTCGACGATTATCACGCTGTACAATGTGAAGTCGCACCCCATTAACAATGCATCCATTGTAAAAGCGCACCTAAGACGAAGGTCCCATTACAAGTGAAAAGAAATCATCAGAGAGATCTTCTCTTTTGCACCATTGTAGAACCTGGTAATTAATTATACATTAAAAATGACTACAGAAAATGAATCACCTCTCAACTTCCAATAATTTGTATATCTGAAATATGAACCAACCGGGAAATTTGTTTTGATGTCTTATATATAAGTTAGAGTTGCTTTGAGCTTCACAACGAATTAACCTCAAGTGTCGCCTAGAATTGATCATTAGAAAGTTATATCAAAGAATTTATCTTAGAACTTAGAAATTTATAAAGTTTGAAATGTAATTGCGATAATCTGTTGTTTCTTTACAACTGTTGAGAATGTACCAATGTGCGATACGCTTTTCCTCCACCGTTAGTATCTGTAAAGTTGACGCCTCTAATGGTCGTACCCTCTGCCTAAATAATCCAAATTCACCAAATATCTCATGATCGGGAATGTTATCATCATTTTGTTCATCTCTATTGAATCTCATTTCAATCCCACTTAGATATCGCGAGCAAAAGTTGCATGATTCATTCATTACATATGCTTCCGCTATAGAACCCTCAGGACATGCTTTGTTCCATACAAATTGTTTTAATGTTCGTAAACTTCTTTCAATAGGATACATACAACTATAACTAACCAGACTCATCAGTTTGGTTTCATATTGTAGATGAACAACAAGATGTACCATTACATTGAAGAAGGTAGGCGGGAATATTTTCTCCAACTTATAGAGCATGACTATGATGTTTGTTTGTAGTCTGTTCAAATCACTTACACGTATTGTTTTTGCACATAAGTTGCGAAAGAATGCACACAATTCAACAATAGCAATCGATATGTTCTTCAGTAGATATGCTCGTATACCAATAGAAAGTATCTAAGAAGCAACACATGACAGTCGTGTGTTTTCAGATTGTCATTTACACATCGTGATATATTAGACACGAATCCATCAACAAATTTCACTGATTTCAAATACTTGTAAAATGAAATCC
>NW_024063561.1:1573-2685 GCF_009727055.1 Benincasa hispida | reverse complement strand
CGTTTTGAATGATGTCTATGTTGTTCCCGAGTTAAAGCGAAACTTAATTTCTGTAAAGTGTCTGATAGAATGTAAATATAATCTTTACTTTTCATTGAATAAAGTGTTTATTTTGAAAGATGGTGTTAAGATTTGTTCAACAAAACTGGAAAATAATTTGTATGTCTAAGGCTATTAGCAATAAATTTCCTCTATAACATAGAAATGTTTAAAACTATTGTAACTGAAAATAAATGACTTAAGATTTCTCCTAAGGAAAATGCCCAACTTTGGCACCTTGGATTAGGGACATCAATCTCAATAGGATTGAGAGGTTGGTAAATAATGGACTTCTAAGTGAGTTAAAGGAAAATTCTTTAACTGTGTGTGAGTCATGCCTTGAGGGAAAGGTGACTAACAGACCTTTTACTGGAAAAGGTTAGCGAGCCAAAGAGTCTCTAGAGTTAATGCATTCAGACCTTTGTGGTCCGATGAATGTGCGAGCCAGAGGAGGCTATGAGTATTTCGTCACTTTTACTAATGATTACTCCCGGTATGGGTATGTTTGTTTGATTCAATGAAAGTCAGAATCCTTTCGAAAGTTCAAAGAATTCAAGGCTGAAGTTGAAAATGCATTGGATGAACGGATTAAAACACTTCGATCATATTGGGGTGGAGAGTTTTTTTATTCTGAATTCCAGAGCTATATGATAGAACATGGAATTATTTCTCAACTCTCGTGCCTGGTGCACCTTTGCAGAATGGTGTATTGGAGAGGAAAAACATGACCTTGTTGGACATGGTTCGGTTGGTGATGAGTTACGCTTCCTTACCAAACTCGTTTTGGGGTTTTGCAGTGGAGACTGCAACTTATATCCCCAATTGTATTCCTTCCAAGGGTGTTACCAGAACACCTTTGGAGTTGTGGAACTGGTGTAAAGCTAGTTTGCATCATTTCCACATATGGGGTTGCCCAACACATGTTGTTGAGGTTAATCCAAAAAATTGGAACCACGTTCGAGGCTGTGCCTATTTGTAGGCTACCTCAAAGGTACATGAGGGGGTTACTTTTATGATCCTAAGGAAAACAGAGTGTTTGTGTCGACAAACGAAACCTTCCTAGATGATGATCA
>NW_024063561.1:0-1175 GCF_009727055.1 Benincasa hispida | reverse complement strand
GAGGATGTTGACCTGGATGAATATGTCAAAGTCATGGATCTCGAGATGAAGTCTATGTTCTTCAACTTAGTATGAGATCTTGTAGATGAACCTGATGGAGTAAAACCTATAGGTTGTAAATGGATCTATAAGAGGAAACATGGTATTGATAGGAAGGTGCAAACCTTCAAGGCTAGACCTGTGGAAAAAGGTTATACCCAGGTGGAGGGAGTCGACTATGAGGAGACTTTCTCGCCCGTTGGCATGTTCAAGTCTATCTACATCCTCATGTCCATTGCCTCATATTATGACTATGTGATATGGCAAATGGACATCAAGACTTCCTTTCTGAATGGTAATTTTGAGGAGACCATTTATATGGTGCAGCCCGAGGGATTCATAGCCAAGGTCAAGAGCAAAAGGTTTGCAAATTGAATCAGTCCATTTATGGGCTGAAACAGGCATCTCGATCTTGGAACATTCAGTTTGATACTACGATCAAATCGTACGACTATTACCAAAATGTTGACAAGACTTGTGTCTACAAGAAAATCATCAACAATTCAGTATTTTTCGTAGTGTTGTATGTAGATGATATCCTACTCATTGGGAATGATGTAGGTTTATTGACATCAGTTAAGAACTGGATAGTGACCCAATTCCAAATGAAATATTTGGGAGAGGCTCAGTTTGTTCTTGGTATTCAAATCTTTCAGGATCAAAAGAAAAAAGTGCTAGCACTGTCTCAGACATCGTACATTGAAAAGATGTTGCTCAAGTACTCGATGTAGAACTCCAAATGGGGCCTATTGCCTTTTCGGCATGGAGTTAAATTGTCTAAGGAAATGTTTCCTAAGACACCTCAAGAGGATGAGGAGATGAGACGAGTCCCGTATGCATCTGTCGTTGACAGTTTGATGTATGCAATGTTGTGTACTAGACCAGACATCTGTTACGCTGTGGGGTTAGTTAGCAAATATTAGTCTAATCCAGGACAGGGTCACTGGACCACCATCAAGAACATCCTTAAGTATCTTCGGAGAACGAGGGACTACATGCTCGTGTATGGATCTAAGGATTTGATCCTTATTGGATACACAAACTCTATCTTTCAGGTTGTTAAGGATTCTTGGAAATCCACTTCAGGCTCAGTGTTCACTCTTAACGGAGGAGCTGTAGTATGAAGAAGCACTAAG
>NW_024063560.1:0-1600 GCF_009727055.1 Benincasa hispida | reverse complement strand
TACAGTACAAAAAGATTTTGATTCTCTTTTCATTTATTCATTTTATATTTAGTCTCTTCATTTTTTTTTTTATTATTTTTATCCACAAACATATATATTTGAGTGACGTGAGAGGTACATAAGTCATAATACATATAACTTATTTAGTTCATTCTATTAACTCGATTCATCAAAAATAAGAGTGTTGTGGTTGATTTTGAAGAGAGAAAATGATTTTGAGACAATCTTAACACCGTTTTTCTATTTGAAAAAATATAGATGAGGCTAAAATCCTTTAAAATCACTTTGAAAAACATTAAGCTCCCAATTATCTTTTAGATTCTTATAAAATCAAATTTCAGTTTTAAATAACTTTTTGAATTTTGAATTTTATACTATAAATATTAAGATTTTTTTTGTGTATATATATATATAGAGAGAGATACATACATACATACACACATTGTCAAAGATAAATATTTACGATATTTTTATGTTCAATCGAAGCATATATTATTGTTGTATTGATTCTATTATGTCAATGAAGTAGTACATCGGTCAAATATGCTTTATATTGTGTATTATTAATGTAACTACAAGTAATAATATATGTAATATAAGAAGTAGCCAATGATATAAAAAGGTTGTCTATTATAAAAGTGTAACAATTCTTACACATGAAAATATAGTAAAATATGCCTTCAATGATGAACCTGTTTGGAATCCTTAGAGAAAAAATCGTTTTTTAAAAAAATTATTATTATTTAAACTCTTTTGATAAAAAGTAATGTTTAAAATATACATCGAAAGTATTTCAAATGTTATTTTAACAGCTGTCAAACACTTCAATATTTTTCACAATCACTTATTTTCAAAACTAACCACTTAAAAAATTAAACCAAACACACTCTATATTTTTTCTATTGATGCCGGAATATGTTTATACTTATTACCTTTTGTCTTTCTCTTATTTGCATGTGAGCAAGAAAACGTAGGAATGACCAAATCCAACCTGGGGATGGAAAAAAGAAATTATATGAATAGACCATAATCCCATATACTGCATCAAAAGAATTCAATTCTTTTATTTATTTATTTATTTTTACTTTTTCTATGTTTCTATTCATTTTTCCATACAATTCTTTCAAAAATGACACTAAAATATTTTAGTATACATGATTCATAATATAAAGTTTATTTAGTTCATCTCTTAAAATTTTATGATGTCAATGTAGTTGTATTCCTTATATAAATTTTTATTTTCTACTCTTAAACTTTTTTTTTTTTTTTACTTTTTTCAATTATCTCCTCTGTATATTACATTTTTTTTGTCAATGGTTAATATTTATAGTTGACTAGATTTTCCTAAGAATATTTTTACTATGTATGGATATATACTTTTGTTGTATTAGGCTATTAGCATCCTTTTTACAATCAATGCAATAAAAGCAATAGGCATGATTAAGTTGAGTGGGAGATAGGATAATTATAATATAGTGGAAGAGTAGAATTTAATTTTTATTTTTCAAAATTTAGTTTAAATTTAAATGAGTATACATTCACGTAATATAAAAATAAAATTATAAGCCTTATATAATATTCCTTAAGGGGAAAAAAAAGA
>NW_024063559.1:0-1449 GCF_009727055.1 Benincasa hispida | reverse complement strand
GATCAGCACCTGCCGAGTCATCGCAACACTGTATTATACCTTTGCTTGGCTCTCTTGTAACTCCGTTATTCGTTGGCAGAAGAATTCTTGTTGATCAGAGAGAAGAGAACACATCTCTGTTAAGTTAGCAGCTAGGGTTGCAGTGGTGGGTTGCGCCTGCGATGTTTCACCATCAACGTTTTGGGGTTGAGCAGAAGTGCCTTCACCAAAATCGTGTGGGTCATCAACATGCGGCAGTGGAGGAGAAAAATGCGGTGATGGTGGAGGGGAGGAGGATGCTGCTGGAAATGCATTGGGTGAATCGGTAGTGAGGAGGAGATTTATAAAGTGTTCTGGAAAGGGGTTCGGTAGGTGGGCTTAGAGGGTGAATAATCAAAGGTAAGGGGTCCAAGGATCTTGATCTTGCAGTGATTGCTCTTGGACTTTTTCCTTGCCTTTTCAACTTTGCACTGCTTCATGGGCTTTGGCTGCTGCGGCGCACTCAAATTGATAATGGGCCTTTTTAGTGGAATCTCGAAGCAATGAGGGGAGTCTTTGAGAAGCATTCTTAAGATCTTGGTGTTGATGAGACCATGGACTTCTGGCATTGGTTCCTCTTCAATACCTACACCCAATGAGAGGATCAAGCTCGAAACTATCCAAAGAAAGAAATACTGGCCTCTTACACGCCCCACAAAACCTCGGATTTGCTTTGCGATCAATTGGTCCACGTCGATTGAAATGTTGCGTGCTATGCAATATGCGACCATTACTCGATCCCTCGAAACTGTTTTGTCATGAGAGGTAGGGATGAGTCACCTCTTCACCAAGTATACCCAAAGGTGTGCTTCCGGAAGTAGTTTGTTGGACACCAGGGTTTTGATGCCTTTTAAAGATACCGACCACTAAGTGCCCAATTGCATTAATATTTTCAGCACATCCTCCATTTGTTCTTCTGAGGGATCATCAATAATTTTGTTACCCGGCACATTCGGGATGTCCTTCATCTGATATAACTCGTTGATGTCCCTTGTGCTGAAGGGCACTGTCTCCCCCTTCTTGATCACTGCATCTTTGGTGCCATGAAGTCGTCCATTATAGAAAGCTCTCACTATCGTTCGGATTACGATGGATGGGCACTGGCAGAATGTTTCCCACCCATGCTCCAACACAACACTTTTAATTAAATCCGGTAGTGGCGTTGGCGCAGGAAAGAACCCCATTTCCATCATCTTGTCGTCATTCTTCTTCTTCTTTGATGGGCATCCTTTGGTCAATGCAGGCTCACTACTTTCAACTTTTTCTTTGCCCTTATCTTTTGCCAACACAAGGTGAGATCTTTGTCTTTGTCTCCATTCTCGTTCCTTGCGTTGTTCTTCCCTTTCCCACTCTGCAATTTCTTTACTTTTCTTCTCTCTAATGCACTGCACATTTGCCTTGCACCTCTTCTCCTTCTCTTCCTTCTTCTTT
>NW_024063558.1:0-1183 GCF_009727055.1 Benincasa hispida | reverse complement strand
AAATATTTTAGTTTATATATTATTTTATAATACATTTTATACTTAATTAAAATAACTAGGCCGATACTAAACGAGGAGGCTTGGAGTTTACCACTGGTGAGAAAGTATTTTTTAAAGTGACACCAATGAAGGGAGTGTTGAGGTTTGGTAGAAAAAGAATGTTAAGTCCTTGTTTCATTGGACCATTTGAGGTCTTGGAACGGATCAACTTGTAGCTTATTGGTTAGCCTTGCCACCGTCTCTTTTTGCCGTTCATAATACCTCTAAGTCGAGGAAATATGTGGCAAATCCATCTCTTGTTGTGGATTATGAGCCTTTACGGTTGAATGATAACTTGAATTATAAGGAGAAACCTACTCAAGTTCTTGCAAGATAAGTGCAGACTTTGCGCAACAAGGAGATACCCCTAGTAAAGGTCTAGTATGAGATGAAATTGAAGTACCCAAAATTCTTATAGGACTATAACTTTTGAGGACGAAAGTATCAAGAATGTGACAACCCAAATTTATAGGTAACTTTTAATCTAATTATCTTAAATTATTTGGGTGTTATATTGAGTGATGGAGCCAAAATTGAGTTATTGAGGCCCTATTTGGTAACCATTTAGTTTTTTGTTTTTGTTTTTGAAAATTAAGCCTATGAACACTACTTCTACCTTAAAATTTCTTTCTTAGTTATCTATTTTCCACCAATGGCCTAAAAAAAAAGCCAAATTGGCTAAGAATTCAATCATTGTATTTAAAAGATGTAAATCATGATAAGAAGGATGATATAGGTTAATTTTGATAATTTAATTTAAATTAGGTATTCAAGATTTAAAATTTGGATTTAATTCAATTGGCGGATTTATATTTGAGTTTTAAATATTGGAAGACATTTGAAAATTTTGAGTTTAATTGATAAAAGGTTTATGAATTTAAGTTGGAGTTAGATTTAAATTGTTGAGAGATACTTGCAATTTAAAATTTGGAATTTAATTTTAAGTTGGATTTAGAAAGAGTTATGGAATAGATATGAGTATATATGTTTGAAACTGGAATCCAAATAGATTTGGATATTAAGGAAAAGAAAAGGAATTTCTTTTTAACATGTATTTGGGATTTTGGAAATTAGTAACGAAAAGGGGAAAGTTATACATACATACATACATACATACATATACATACATATATATATATATATA
>NW_024063557.1:52771-54840 GCF_009727055.1 Benincasa hispida | reverse complement strand
AGAGGGCGTTAGTGTATATGCCCAGAAGACGGAAGGAATAGTTAATTGGGAACGACCCACGACTGTTTCAGAGATACGCAGTTTCCTGGGTTTGGCAGGTTATTATCGGAGATTTGTGGAGGGTTTCTCTAAGATAGCCCTTCCATTGAAGAACCTGACCAAGAAAGGTATGAGGTTTGAATGGTCGTCGGAGTGTGAGCATAGTTTTCAAGAACTGAAACAGAGATTAGTATCAGCACCAGTGCTTACTTTGCCTGTTCCAGGTAAAGAATTTGAGATTTCTTGTGACGCATCCCAACAAGGATTGGGATGTGTACTGATGCAGGATGGGAAGGTGGTTGTATATGCCTCTTGTTAACTTGAGAAACACGAGAGCATCTATTCTATACATGATCTGGAGTTGGCAGTAGTTATTTTTGCGATGAAGTTGTGGAGACATTACCTGTTCGAAGAGCGTTGCAGAATATTTACAGATCACAAAATCTTAAAATATATCTTTGATAAAAACGAGTTGAATTTAAGACAACGAAGATGGATTAAATTGATTAAAGATTACGTCTGTTCCATTGAGTACCACCCTGGTAAGGCTAGTGTTGTGGCAGATGCACTAAGTAGGAAATCCTCAGGACCCAAGGCCATTATTGGGTCAATAAGAGGAATGCTATTGCAGGAGTTCAGAAATTCCAGAACCGCCTTATCAGTGGAATCATAGGAGGAATGATAGCTATTTTTCATATAAGGCCGACCTTAGTAGAAAACCTTAAGCGGGATCAGTTGGCAGACCCTGATTTTCAGAAGATTACTAATGATGTAAGTAAGGGCATCAGGGTTGATTTTCAACTGGGAACAGATAGTGTACTAGAAAAGGAGGGGAGAATGTGTGTGCCTAACAAGCTACAACTTAAACAAGCCATTCTAGAGGAAGCACATAGTTTCACTTATGCCATGTATCCAGGTAGCACCAAGATGTATAGAACTTTGAAGAAATCTTACTGGTGGCCCGGGATGAAGAGAGACATAGCAGAATATGTGGATCGATGTATAGTCTGTCAACAAGTAAAACCTGAAATACAAAGACCAGCAGGATTACTCAATCCATTTCTAGTGCTTGAGTGGAAATGGGAGCATGTGACAATGGACTTTCTATTTGGATTGCCTAAGACACCCTCAGGATTTTATGGCATTTGGGTAGTAGTCGATAGACTAACCAAGACGGCCAATTTCATACCAGTAAAGGTCCCTTTTACACTAAACCGTCTTGCTAAGATTTATGTGGATAGGATAATCAGTCAATATGAAGCCCGAGTGCTGATAATGTCAGATCGGGACTCGAGGTTTACTTCAAAATTTTGGCCTAGTTTACAAAAGGCTATGGGCACTAAATTGCATTTTAGTACGGCTTTTCATCCGCAAACAGATGGATAGTCGAAAAGAACTATACAGACACTGGAAGATATGTTAAAAGCTTGTGTACTACAATTCAAAAGAAGTTGGAATACACACTTATCGTTGATTGAATTTGCCTACAACAATAGCTACCATTCTAGTATCGGAATGGCTCCCTATGAAGCATTGTACGACCGACCTTACAGGACCCCAGTATGCTGGAATGAAGTCGGAGAACGAAAATTATTGGGTCCAGAATTAGTTCAACAAACAACAGAGAATGTGAAACTTATCAGGGATAATCTTAAGGCAGCTCGCGATAGACAGAAAAGCTACGCTGATAAGCAAAGAAGAGAACTAGAATTTGAAGTCAGAGAACGGGTATTTCTCCGACTATCCCCATGGAAAGGAATTCTCTGGTTTGGGACAAAAGGGAAGTTAGGTCCATGATACATCGGACCATATGAAATTATGGAACGGGTTGGTCCAGTAGCTTATAGGTTGCAGTTGTTGATGGAGCTAGCTCGTATTCACGACGTATTTCATGTGTCAATGCTAAGGAAATACGTGCCTGATCCTATGCATATACTAGCAACACAACCGGTACAGCTCAAAGAAGATTTATCTTACGAGGAAGAGGCCATCGAGATTTTGGACAGGAAAGACCAGGTACTCAGAAATAA
>NW_024063557.1:50251-51546 GCF_009727055.1 Benincasa hispida | reverse complement strand
AAGAGCTTGATGAACGGTGAGTGAGTAAGTGAATTAATGTCTGAGCGGAAGTACTTAAGGTATGACGGTACTTAGTATGGCCACGTGCACGTAGGCAGTTCTGAATGAAAGGCCGAAATATGGGTCTCTTGGTCGGTAATAAACGTTGGGTGCTAGAGCATTCAGGCTCGTTCTAAACTAGGGAATAACGATGTTTGATTATATCTAAGAATGGTGTAAAGCTACATTGAGTGACAATTGCTTGAAACATATTAATATATTTACATGTTTATAGTAGTGTCATGCACAATGTTATATGATGTTATAGTCACTCACTGGGCTTTAAGCTCACGGAACCTTTGTGTTTTCCCTCCTCAGGTAGCAGTCAGTTTCCTCAAGATTGATTCCTACTTGTGGTTGCCACTAAAAGACTCGGCTTATTAAGAAGACTTAGGTTAATGATCTGTTTATGTACACATGTTTTGAGAGGGAGTAGGACTTCTTTAGGAATGTTTTTGCCATCTGTGAATATTTTTCTGTAAATGTAATGCTGTGGCTGTATGCTTGTATTTATGTAAACTTTGTAGAACCTTAAGGGAGGTTTGTTGTATGCGTATATTACTAATGTTTTAAGTAGGTTGGTATTTAGATTAGAAGGCTTGGGTGATGGGTGGTGGGTGCTGGCTGTAGGGGTAGTAACTACCACGGTCTTATCCTTTTCCAGAATAAAAGGGTAATCTGGGAGTGGGTTTGACACAGGGTCTCATCTGTCACTCGCCAACCTGTTTCTTTCATTCCCTGAAAAAACATAAAGGAAGAAAGGATGAGTATAACAATAACCAATAAGTGACCCGCTATTGGACCCTCTAGGTGATCTTGAAGGGTCATATATCAGTCATAAATGTAATCTTGAAAGAACACGCATCAGTTATAATGTATATCTCGAAGGTACACAAATCAATCGTGACATGAACCTGGAGGGACAACATTAATGTATATCTCGAAGGTACACAAATTAGTCGTAACGTAAACCTGAAGAAACATGCATCAGTCATAATGTGCATCTCAAAGGTACATAAATTAGTCGTAAACATGAATCCGAAGGAACATGCATCAGTCATAGTGTGCACATATATAGTAAAAAATGTACACCTTCCCAGATAAGAAAAGCTAACAAGAACCCTATAACTTAGCATGCATCAGTTTTCACATGACTGTTGTGTTATGTTTTACAGTCGTTTATCTTAGAGGTAAAATTTCCAATATATCGTCAGTCAACAGTACATTCATAATGGTGACAACAGTCCAATCCAATT
>NW_024063557.1:21635-50226 GCF_009727055.1 Benincasa hispida | reverse complement strand
CAGTCAATGTCACTGAAGTCATGCGGTTCAATCAATCATAAATATATGTCCAAACAGTCTAGAATAAACGGTCAAATTCAGTCTAACAGTTCTCAAGGAAACAGTCAAAGTAATCTTAAGTAAACAAGTTCCAATTGGTAAGGACGCGTGGTTCGAAAACGAAACCAGTAGAAGGGACAACTTACCTCAAGTTTTAGTAATACGAGCTCAAGCATCCTTAACTTTTTATTTTGCCAAAAGGTCAAAAAAACTAAGTCTTTAAGTGATAAAACCGAATTAGGATTTTCCAAAATAAGGCCAAAATTCCCAGTAACCCAATTCACATCATCCTATTAATCAAATTCTCCAAGCCAATTCCTTACCCAAATTGTCTAAATTGATCCAAAAATTTGGTAAAAAACACAAAATCCCTTCCGATTCTTGATCAAACCTATTACAAGAAATCAAAATTATTCCATAATTTTTAGGACATAATTTCTAAACCCAAATGTCTCAAAACAACTTACCTGACACGTGGTTGATTCCCAAAACCACTTCAAAGCTTCAAAATCAACACAAATCCAACAACTTTCACCAAAATCATCCTTTAGTTTAATGGACAACCGTTTTTTAAACCTTTTAATCTAAACTCCAAACAATCCGATTAAAACAAATAAGTTAAGCCCAACACTTAGTGGGCACCAAATAATCTCAAAAGACTCAAACCTCTAACAAAAAGAAAAGAAAAGATGCCTAACATTTAATCTACAAATCGGAAAATCACTCGATCTTGCAACTATGGTGTTCATAAATAAATGTCTCCAAACAACTTACCTGACACGTGGTTGATCCCAAAACCACTTCAAAGCTTCAAAATCAACACAATCCAACAACTATGTCACCAAAATCATCCTTTAGTTTTAATGGACAACCGTTTTAGACCTTTTAATCTAAACTCCAAAAATCACGATTAAAACAAAAGTTAAGCCAACACTTAGTGTGTATCCAAAAATTCTCAACAAAGACTCCAACCCTAACAAAAAAGAAAGAAAAAGATGCCTAACAATTTTAATCTTATCGAAAAGCATCATGGGTGTTTGTAAAACCCAATTTCAACATAAAAACAATAGGTGTGAGCCAAAACTTAAACCAAAATTTGATGGGTATTCAAGATCTTCCAAGAAAATCCATAAAACACCAAATAACTTACCCAAGATATCAATTCCAGTGAAAATGGCGTCAATGGCGGTGGGTGTTGTTGTTGGACGACAAAAATTGTTTAGGCTAGCGGCTGGTAGTGAGAGTATTGCATGAGGAGGGTTTGCGAGAGTGAGAGAGAAGGGGAATTTCCAGGTTTACAGATTCTATTGACCAGGGATTACAAACAAACCAGAACTTCAAAGGACGATGCAACCGTTCAGAATGAAACCTTATATGTTACAAATAGACTGACAAAATTTCAGTACGATCCAACGGTTCAAAATCCAAAAATCAACAATTTTGTGGAAGCTTTAGTTGAAAAGCCGAATTGCTTTCTCTCCGATTTTCTGCCACTTTTCTTTCTGCTTTAATTTTTAAAAAATTCCAATTCTTTAATTTTAAAAAAATCCCAATTCTTTCATGTTATTTTAGAAAAATAAGGAATAAGTTTGTTTATACAAAGAATTTGGGTTTGAATCCAAATTATTGAACTTTTATGTAATATTTTGTTCACTTTGAGAGTTAAGAGAATGATTTGGAGAGCTTTGCTTGGGATTTATTGGAAGTGAAGGGAACAAGGGCTAGATATGAGAAGGAAACGAAGGCAAATGACGGTCAATTAATTGTTTTAATTAAAAAAGAAAAGAAAAGAAAGAGAAATTAATTAAATATTGTGGATTGCTATATTTTTCCTTCTTTAAGAATGAGTATCGAGTAGTTGATTGTAATATAACGTTGGATCGAATTTGGAGTAGCTTAGTATCCAAGGTCTGATTAACGATAATTCTGTGAGTGGTTTAATGTAATTTATGATTATATGTGTGATTTACATGAATTATCACGTGATTTCCAATAACTATTTACGAATTTCATGATTTTATATTTACGAATGATTTCGAAAATTGATATTGAGATTTTAAAACATAATTATCCAAGATTTTCAACTATGATTTCAAATTTCATGGTTTAATGTGTTTCCGCATTGTAGTCTTGATATATATGAGGTCATTGACGTGAATGTGTTTTCGCTATATTCGTCGAGTTCTTCGTATATAGTATGACCACGTTCGAGTATGAGGTTGGTGAAGGTTCTTTTTACGAGTTCATATTCACGTTTTCAAGAGAATGATCATGATTTTATTCATGCAGTAATTCTCAAGTTTTGATTTATTTGTGTTTTACATCGATTTATAATGTTTATGATTGCAAGAATATTTTCATTAATATACACATGTAAATTTTTTTATTATTAAATCGTTTAACAAATAGTAAAATACATGGTATAAATCATTACAAATTCAAAAATTAAAAATGATTCTAATCTTAAAACAGTTAAAATAGAAAAATATGTGCATGAATTTGAAGGCACTAGTGCTTGGTTTCTACTTTCAAAGAGTCAATGATGATTCATTAATTCTTCTTCATCTAAACCTTTTTATTTCCTACAGCAAGTGATTGTTGTTGAATCATATCTTCATTGGCAAAGAGAAAAGAATAGTCTCTTGAATACTTCAAGTGTCTAATCTTCTCTTGCAATCGTTGAGGACTCAATCCTAAGCCTGTCTCTTATACACATCTAGATGTGTATAAGAGACAGTCTCCTTGGTATCGCTCTAGAGGATCTCGCTAGCATCGCTTTAGAGGATCTCGCTGACCTCGCTCAGGGGGATCTCGCCAGTAAAACTATCTATGTTGATGAAAGTTCCTTTAATAAATGAATTAATTGAGGTATTTTACTAAGAATTCTAAGTAGTTTAACAGGGAATTATGTCCTTTCAGGCCAAGAAGAGCTAGGAGAGGCGTATAAACCATTAAGAGCTTGACGAGCGGTGAGTGAGTAAGTAAATTAATGTCTGAGTGGAAGTACTTAAGGTGTGATGGTACTTAGTATGGCCACGTGCACGTAGGCAGTTCTGAATGAAAGGCCGAAATATGGGTCTCTTGGTCGATAATAAACGTTGGGTGCTAGAGCATTTAGGCTCGTTCTAAACTAGGGAATAATGATGTTTGATGATATCTAAGAATGGTGTAAAGCTACATTGAGTGACAATTGCTTGAAACATATTAATATATTTACATGTTTATAGTAGTGGCATGCATAATGTTATACGATGTTATAGTCGCTCACTGGGCTTTAAGCTCATGGAACCTCTGTGTTTTCCCTCCTCAAGTAGCGGTCAGTTTCCTCAAGATTGATTCCTGCTGCTAGTTGCCACTGAAAGACTCGACTTATTAAGAAGACTTAGGTTAATGATCTGTTTATGTACACATGTTTTGAGAGGGAGTAGGACTTCTTTAGGAATGTTTGGGCCATCTGTGAATATTTTTCTGTAAATGTAATGTCGTGGCTGTATGCTTGTATTTATGTAAACTTTGTAGAACCTTAAGGGAGGTTTGTTGTATGTGTATATTACTAATGTTTTAAGTAGGTTGGTATTTAGATTAGAAGGCTTGGGTGATGGGTGGTAGGTGCTGGCAGTAGGGCTAGTAACTACCACAGTCTTATCCTTTTCTAGAATAAAAGGGTAATCTGGGAGTGGGTTTGACACGGGGTCTCATCTGTCACTCGCCAACCTGTTTCTGTCATTTCCTGAAAAAACATAAAGGAAGAAAGGATGAGTATAACAATAACCAATAAATGACCCGCTATTGGACCCTCTAGGTGATCTTGAAGGGTCATATATCAGTCATAAATGTAATCTTGAAGGAACATGCATCAGTTATAGTGTATATCTCGAAGGTACACAAATCAGTCGTGACATGAACCTGAAGGAACAACATTAATGTATATCTCGAAGGTACACAAATTAGTCGTAACGTAAACCTGAAGACACATGCATCAATCATAATGTGTATCTCAAAGGTACATAAATTAGTCATAAACATGAATCCGAAGGAATATGCATCAGTCATAGTGTGCACATGTACAGTAAAAAATGTACACCTTCCCAGATAAGAAACGCTAACAAGAACCCTATAACTTAGCATGCATCAGTTTTCACATGACTGTTGTGTTATGTTTTACAGTCGTTCATCTTAGAGGTAAAATTTCCAATATATCCTCAGTCAATAGTACATTCATCATGGTGACAACAGTCCAATCCAATTAGTCAATGCCATTAAATCATGCGGTTCAATCAATCATAAATTATATGTCCAAACAGTCTAGAATAAACGGTCAAATCAGTCTTAACAGTCTCAAGAAACAGTCCAAGTAATCTTAAGTAAACAAGTCCAATTGGTAAGGACGACCATGGTTTCGAAAACGAACCAGTAGAAGGACACTTACCTCAAGTTTTAGTCAATACGAGCTTAAACATCCTTAACTTTTATTTGCCAAAAGGTCAAAAACTAAGTCTTAAGTGATAACCAAAAATTAGGATTTCTAAATAAGGCCAAGATTCCCAATAACCCATTTACATCATCCATTAAGGTCATATATTAAGTTCCAAGGCCAATTCCTTACCCAAATTGTCTCAGAAATTGATCCAAAATTTGGTAAAAAAAACACTAAAAATCCTTCGATTCTTCTGAATCAAAACCTATACAAAAAATCAAAAATTAATTCCATAATTTAGGACATAATTCTAAACCCAAATGTCTCCAAACAATATACCTGCATTGGTTGATCCCAACCCACTTCAAGAGCTTCAAAATCAACACAATCCAATAACTAATGTCACCTAAAATCATCCTTTAGTTTTAATGGACAACCGTTTTTAGACCCTTTTAATCTAAACTCCAAAAAATCACGATTAAAACAAAAAGTTAGCCAACACTTAGATGGGTATCCAAAAATTCTCAATAAAGACTCCAAACCCCTAACAAAAAGAAAGAAAAGATGCCTAACAATTTAATCTTATCGAAAAGCACCTTGGGTGTCCTGTAAACCCAATTTCACATAAAAAACAATAAGCGTGAGTCAAAACTTAAACCCAAATTTGATGGGGTATTCAAGATTTCCAGAAAATCTATAAAAACACCAATAACTTACCCAAGATATCATTCCAGTGAAAATGGCGACCAATGGCGGTGGTGTTGTTCTGTCGGGACGACAAAAATTGTTATAGGCTAGGGCTGGTAAGTGAGAGTATTGCATGAGGAGGGTTTGGCGAGAGTGAGAGAGAAGGAGAATTTCCAGTTTTATAGATTCATTTGACCAGCGATTAACGAAAAACCAGAGCTTTTAAACGACGATCCAACCATTCAGAATGAAAACACTCAATATGTTCAACAAATAGACTGACAACATATCAGTACGATCCAACGGTTCAAATCCAAAAATCGACAATTTTGTGGAAGCTTTAGTTGAAAACCGAATGTGCTTTCTCTCCCATCTTTTTGCACTTTTCTTTCTTCTTTATTTAAAAAATTCCAATTCTTTAAATTTTTATAAAAATTCCAATTCTTTCATTTTATTTTTTTTCGAATTTTGAAAAGATAAATAAATATTTTATCCCAATATCTCCAAAATCTTAAAAAATTCTCTAAATAATAAATTGAATTAAATTTCTCAAATTACCTTAATTTAGCTTCAAAAACCAAAATGAAATCATACAAAATCCATTCATTTAATACCAAATTAAATCATTTGAGTATTTAATTTAATTTAAAAACCACAGAAAATAATTATCTCCTTAAATTTTTTATGTTGGCTCCAAAATCCAAATTCAAAGGGAAGACGAAGTTTAATATTTTCAAGGATAATTAATTTGAATATTCTAATCAATATAATTCAATTTAATTGATAAAAATTTTCAATTATTTCAAATTGATCCAATTTCAAAAAATGAAAGGGAAATTAAAACTCAATAATTTTAGATAACTAACTCAAATTTTTCTGAAATTCGGGATGTTACATTAGGGAAGAAAAAGTTCAAGAGGGAGACACAATTATGAAGTCATTTTTTGTTTTGTTAAGTTGGTCTGAGGACAATTATAGAGGTGCTCCTTTAACAAAGAGAATGAAATTTTGGTAAGTATTTTGTTTGAAATTTGAAATTATTGGTGTTTATTCCATTTTAGTTTTTATGAAAAATAAAGGAATAATTTGTTTATACAAAGAATTTGGGTTTGAATCCAAAATTATTGAACTTTTAATGTAATATTTTGTTCACTTTGAAGAGTTAAGAGAATGATTTGGGAGAGCTTTGCTTGGATTTTAATTGGAAGTGAAGGGAACAAGGGCTAGATATGAGAAGGAAACGAAGGCAAATGAGGTCAATTAATTTGTTTTAATTAAAAAGAAAAGGAAGAGAAGAGAGAAATTAATTAAATATTGTGGATTGCTATATTTTTCCTTCTTAAGAATGAGTATCGAGTAGTTGATTGTAATATAACGTTGGATCGAATTTGAGTAGCTTACAATCGAAGGTCTGATTAACGATAATTCTGTGAGTGGTTTAATGTAATTTTGATTATATGTGTGATTTACATGAATTACCACTGATTTCCAATAACTATTTACGAATTTCATGATTTTATATTTACGAATGATTTCGAAAATTGATATTGAGATTTTTAAAACATAATTATCCAAGAATGGAATATCAAGTTTTGACTTGTTCGTGTTTTACATCAATTTATAATGTTTATGATTGCAGAAAATATTTTTCATTTAATCTACACGTGTAAATTTTTTTTATTATTAAATCTTTAACAAATAGTAAGACATGAGTAAATCATTAAAATTCAAAAATTAAAAAATGATTCTAATCTTAAAATAGTTAAACTAGACAAAATATGTGCATGAATTTGAAGGCACTAGTGCTTGGTTTCTACTTTCAAAGAGTAATGATGATTCATTAATTCTTCTTCATCTAAACCTTTTTATTTCCTACAGCAAGTGATTTGTTGTGTGAATCATATCTTCATTGGCAAAGAGAAAAGAATAGTCCTCTGAATACTTCAAGTGTCTAATCTTCTCTTGCAATCGTTGAGGACTAATCCTAAAGCTTTGAATGTAAGCACGAAGACTTCTTTTTGAAACTTTTTCTTTGAAATTTTTTGTTTGAAAGTTTATTTTGGAGAGATGATCTTTTGTTTTTTTGGCACAATATTCCTTCTAATGCAAAATGTTTGTTTCCACATTCTTTCTCACTTTTCATCTCAAAACTCTTCATTCTCTTCTTCACTCTTCTTCTTTTATGTTGGTCTTCATTGACATGGAATATTGACCTATTTATAAATAAGGTCTTCCATTATCAATAATAGGAATAGGAAACACAATTTAAATTATAAATACAAAATACAAATAACGGAGGGAATTTTTTTAAACTAGCTCAAAATCGGGAATGTAAATTAAACTAATACATTGATTTTATATCAAAATTATTTTTATTTCATTTGAATGGATTACAAAAAAGATCCCTAGGATAATAATGTGTATTTTTTTCATTTTTATTTAAAATTTAAAGGATAAATAGAGTTTGATATTTACAAAATCAAAAAGTAAACCTATATATATATATAAGACATTACTATTTTTTTTTAAAAAAGAATGATTTCAATTTTATCGACATTGGATTACTTTCAAATTCATTCTCAAGTTTGAACGAGTATGCAATTATGAAGAAATTTCCTATTTTCTAGAAGAAAGAAAATTTTCTAAAACAAACCAATTTGAATGCATTTTTTTTTAATTTTATTTTTTTAATATTTAGAGAATGTTTTTCAAGTGTTAGATAAAGATTTTCTTAGAAAAAAGTGTTCATAAAAGATTTGATTGGATGAATTTAAAATTTAAATTATATCTATGAGAAAAAGGATATAGTACAATTTAGAGTTTTTTTTTTATTTATTTTAAATCTTTTGTTCTCCTAGTTGAGACTTGAGTCTAAACGGTAGACTTTTATTTCATTAAACTTTAATGTTAGAACTATCTATTAGTTCTTTGAAACTTTCTGCTTTTTTCCTTTGAGCATTACAAAAAAACTCTAATAAATTTTTAAAGCTCTTAATTAAGTATCAAGACCTAGTTCTATGGTAAAGAACAAAAAAATTTACAATTGTTTTGGCAGAAAGTCTAATGATGAAATGAAGATAAAAGTTTTGATTTTTTTTTTTTTGGTTAAAATTGTAATCTTTGACCCAACTATAAATACGAACGACTTGTGAATAATCGATTTACCAATTATGGTTAAAATGGACAGAAGTATATCTACAGTGAGGAGAGTACAACTATCGAGCTATAGTGTTTATGTCTTGGTAATTAACGAATAGTGATTAATTCGGTTTAAAGAGTTTAACCAATTAATTACAAATCGTTGGAGCTCATGATCTTTAGGTGCATAAGACCCCTCTACTAGCTAGTGATTGGATTAATAAATTGAGTAAATTGGTAAGATTCGAATTTAGTGTTTAGAATTCGAAATGTTCAAATTCAATTAGGGTTTCTATTAATTTTATTCGATACAATTGAAACATTTAATTTTATCTAATTAAAAAAAAAATTAGAAGATTTCAAAACATTTAAATATTAGGGGTGTAATATTATATTTAATATTTTGATATTAAATTTAATTAATTATCCAATTTTAAATTCAAATTTTGAACTTGTTCAAAATTAGAATTTTGATTAATTTAAAATTGAATTTATTGAAATTAAAAAATTACAAAATTAAAATTAAAATTTATTTTTTGAAAATCATATTTTAATTAAATTAAATTAATCAAAATGTATAAGATTAAATTGTTTTTTAAATTTTAAAAGTAGGAAAATCCAATCTTGGATTTTCCCACTCAAATTTCCACCTCAATGCCACTTCAATTTCAGTAGAGATTAAGTGGCATCCGACATGTTGAGTTAATTGCATGAAATTCATGTATATATTGAAGTTTTCAACTTCAATTCATTTTCATGCAAACTTCATCAGCTCCAGAAATTCTGCAGAAACCCTTCCATCAAACCCTAAATTCTGCAAAAACCCTCTCCATTCAAACCCTCTTCAATCCTACAAAACCCAGCTCAATTCATGTGTTTCCACCACATATATCCTTGCGAAAGAATAGTAGAGAAGATCTTTGTATTAGTCTACTTGAAGATTGAAGCATCAATTCGTGGAACTCAGTTGGATTTAAAGAGGGTTCATCAAAGGTATTGTGTTTAACAAACCCTTTTGTGAAATTGTTTTTCAAAAGCATGTTTTAAACTCAAATTAAGTGTAATTAGAGTACTTATTGATTCTATTTTTCCTACTGCATGTTAAGTTTACTGCTATCATGTTCAAGTTTGTTTCAAAATATAAAACATCTACACTTGTTTTGATAGAAAGTCCACAAGAAAAAAATTTTGATTTTTTTTGTTAAAATATTGGAATTTGTGTTCAAGTTTATGTTGCAAAATATAGAAAAAATCTATCATTGTTTTGATTGAAAGTCCAACCATGGAATGGAGATAAAAAGTTTTTTTTTTTTTGAAAGTCCAACCATGGAATGAAGATAAAAGATTTGATTTTCTTTTGTTAAAAGATTAGATTTTGTGTTCAAGCTTGTTTCAAAATATAAAAAATCTACCATTGTTTTCACACAAAGACTAATTATAGAATGAAGATAAAAGATTTGATTTTGGTAATGGAATGATGTGATCCAAAAATCATTCCTGTGGAGATATGTGAGTGGGCATCCTGTGCAATGAGTTTGCTTAAACCGGACCTCAAAATAGTCACTTTTCTTTATACAATTGTTAAAACTGACTATTTCAAACTCAATGACCAATTGGTAACTGACTATTTCAAATTCGATTTAAAGAGTTTAACCAATTAATTACAAATCGTTGGAGCTCATGATCTTTAGGTGCATAAGACCCCTCTGCTAGCTAGTGAATTGGATTAATAAATTGAGAAAATTTGGTAAGATTCGAATTTAGGTTTAGAATTTGAAATGTTCAAATTCAATTACGGTTTTATTAATTTTATTTGATACAATTGAAACATTTAATTTTATCGATAATTAAAAAAAAATTGAAGAGTTCAAAACATTAAATATTGATTTAAATATTAGGGGTGTAATATTAAATATTTATATTTGATATTAAATTTAATTAATATCCAATTTTAAATTCAAATTTTGAACTTCTTCAAAATTAGATTTTGATTAATTTAAAATTGAATTTATTGAAATTAAAATTAAAAATTAAAATTAAAATTTATTTTTTAAATCATATTTTAATTAAATTAAATTAATCAAAATGTATAAGATTAAATTGTTTTTTAAATTTTAAAGTGGAAAATCCAATCTTGGATTTTTCACTCAAATTTCCACCTCATGCCACTTCAATTTCAGTGGAGATTAAGTGGCATCAGACATGTTGATAATTGCATGAAATTCATGTATATATGAAGTTTGAACTTCAATTCATTTTCAGCTCCAGAAATTCTGCAGAAACCCTTCCATTCAAACCCTAAATTCTGCAAAAAACCCTTCCCATTTCAAAACCCTCTTCAAATCCTTGTGAAAGAATAGTAGAGAAGATCTTTGTGTTAGTCTACTTGAAGATTGAAGCATCAATTGTGGAACTCAGTTGGATTTAAAGAGGGTTCATCAAAGGTATTGTGTTCAACAAACCCTTTTGTGAAATTGTTTTTTCAAAAGCATGTTTTAAACTCAAATTAAGTTAATTAGATAGTACTTACTGATTCTTATTTTTTCCTACTGCATGTTAGTTACTCTATCATGTTCAAGTTTTTTTCAAAATATAAAACATCTACACTTGTTTTGATAGAAAGTCCACCCGAAAAAAGATTTTGATTTTTTTGTTAAAATATTGGAATTTGTGTTCAAGTTTATGTTGCAAAATATAAAAAAAATTATCATTGGTTTGATTGAAAGTCTAACGATGGAATGGAGATAAAAAGTTTTCTTTTCTTTCTTTTTTTTTTTTTTTTGTTAAAAGATTAGATTTTGTATTCAAGTTGTTTCAAAATATAAAAAATCTAGACTGTTTTGATTGAAAGTCCAACAATGGAATGAAGATAAAAGATTTGATTTTCTTTGTGATTAGATTTTGTGTTCAAGCTTGTTTCAAAATATAAAAATCTACCATTGTTTTGAACAAAGTCCAACTATAGAATGAAGATAAAAGATTTGATTTTTTTTTTCAAGATTTGTTTTCAAAATATATAAATTTAAATTGATATGAAAGAACATTCTTTTATGAAATGAATAAGGATGATTTTATATCATTTTATTTTGGTTGTTCATAGTTTTCCTTATTTCTTTTTAGAATGATATTCAAATTCAAATTAATATTTTTTTTATAAAATAAAATATTGAATTAATAAAGATTTATTTGATCATTATTTTATCTAGTACTATAAATTCGAATTATATTACATTAATGAGAAAATTACATGATTAATCATATGGGCATTATTGAAAGACTACGTAAATTTAAGACATTCTCATGTACAAATCCCGCCACACAATCTCATTTATCAATAATTCTTAGGCATCTATAAGACATATTCCTACGAACTACAATTTTAGCTATCTATAATTTAAGACATTTAAAGATTCCATAATTTATATTTCCAAAACACAAACGACCTTGTTTGTGAATCAAAGCTAATTGCTTAGACCCCTTTGGTTTAGGCTTTGTTTGATAATTATTTGACTTTAGATTTTTAGTTTTTGAAAATTATATCTTCTTCCTATCAATTTCATACAATGTTTTACATACTTTTTTAAGTAAAAAAGTTGGGTTTTTTATGCGAATCTTATAAGAACATGTTTAAGAAACATTTTTTTTTTTTTTAGTTTTCAAAACTTGGTTTAGTTTTTTAAAACACTTATAAAAAGTAGATAACAAAGCAAGAAATTTAGAAGTGACAAATTGTTAGGGTTGATGTCCTAAATCTCGTAGGGTCTTATAGTTTGTAATTATATTGTACAAACATTTTATTTATTTAATAAAATATGAGATGTTTTATTTGACATTTAGTAGCATTAAGCCCACAAATCAATAAACTAACCTCCAAGGTTATTACATGTAGCTTAAACATGTATATAGAGACATACGAGTGGATCATATTTATATGATAACCTAAATCTTCTGTAGTAGATGGATAAGGCTAGATACCTTATGTTGGTGACACTACGAATACGACCCACTTTGTAGATGTTACAATTGTTGTAAAGTGCTAGAATGATCTGATCCTGATCATTCATGTGGAGACATGTGAGTTTAGCTAATTAATCTCAGATCGTTGGAGTCCATGATCTATAGGTTCATTAGGTTCCCTACTAGCTCATAAACGGATTAGCCTTAGAATAGCATGACAAGTTGATTTGAAATTTCCAAGTTCGAATTAAGGCAATTAGTAATTATATGTGATATAATTACATGTTTAATTTTGGAATTAAACGTAATTGGAGAATCGATTAATATATAAATATGATTTACATATTAATTTTATGAATAGAGATTCATGGTAATGGAATAGGTGACAAATTAATTTAATATTTGATATTAAATTAATAGAATTAATTAAATTGTTTAATTAATTATTAATTATTAATTTTTTTAGAAAAATTGATTATTGAATTAATTTTTGTAGAATTAATAAAATTTCGATTTGAATTAAAGAATTAAAATTGGAAAAAGTTTTTATTTTGAAAATCAAATTTCAAAATCGAAAAGGGAAATTGAAAATGGAGAAAAATCTCAATGTGAGATTTTCTCACTTTCAAGTAAGAGGGTTAGTCACCTTCTTACACATAATTCCACCATCAAATTCAAGAAGTAGATGGAATCACTTCAAGTGATCAGTTTGCATGAGAGTGATGTAATAAAACCACTATTGATTGAGTGGAAAGGTTGTTGCAATTGCTGAATTGCTGAGCTTTTGAAGGTTGAAGAAGTTATTCTTTAACAAGCTGAAAAACCAGAAAACCTCTCATCCAATTTCCTAAGTTCAAGTTTGTTTTGAGTCTCACAACTCAATCTAAGGCTCCTAGAGAATAGTAGAGAAGCTCTAGTAGTGGTCCACAACAATAATTGAAGAAGATTGCAGCTGAATTTTGAGTTTAAAGAGGATCTTCAAAGGTAGGTAATGAAACCCTCTTAATATACCATGAACATGCTTATTTTGATGACAAAATTGAGGAATTAGAATGCTTAAGGATCATGTTTTCTTCCCTACATGTTTTTGTAAACCAATTGGTCACGTGCAGAGTATGGGTCTACGGGACATGCCACATTTAGACTAGGGCAAGTGGGAGATTTTGTACTGGATGCGTGTTATAACTTAGTTTATTGCTTTATGTACTTGTATATTAGTATGAATTTTATATTATACACTCCGCTAGCTTTAGGTTAAGTGGGAGATTATTGGGGTTAATTTTCTAAATCTCGTGGGGTCCTATAGTTTGTAATTATATTGTACAAATATTTTATTTATTTAATAAAATATGAGATGTTTTATTTGACATTTAGTAGAATTAAACCCACAAACCAATAAACTAACATCCAAGGTTATCATCTGTAGCTTAAACATGTATGTAGAGACATATAGGTGGATCATATTTAAGTGATAACCTAAATGGTCTGTAGTAGATGAATAAGGATGAATACCTTCTCTTTGTGACACTATGAATATGACCCCCTTTGTAGATGTTACAATTATTATAAAGTACTACAAACGATTTGATCCTAATCATTCATGTGGAGACATGTGAACGGAGGTATTCTATACAACGAAGTTTGTATAAGACCGGGCCAAAAAATTACTAGTCTCATTATATAATGCCGCCATAATTGATACTTATATTTCACCAAGTTGACCATAAGTGACATGACCTGAATCTTGAGTGAATTGTGAACTCTACCTTTGAAGGCCGTCCTTTGATTTGTATGAGTGAGAGTGGTCAGATTGTTGACTCAATAAGTCGACCATTTTGGGCTTATTGGAGTGCTGGGAACACAACTACATAAGACAAAATTCTCCTTTCCCAACGTTGGGGTAAGTAGATAAATTGTTCCCTTAAGGGCTGATTATGGGGTGTGAACAATGTGGCACCACACCCTCTTTTAGCACAAGAGGGGTTTGGTCATAGTTGGACTTATTATTCATTAGAGGGATCAATGGTACTTAAAGAGTTAGATGTAACTACAAATGAAAAAGGATAATTTTGGCCTAGGTGTACTTGCAAACAATTTGTGAAAATTCATCGCATTGTTGACTGGTTATATCTAATAGACATAGAAATATATATGTAGTACGAAGAGTGCAGCTGTCGATTATTAATGGAATGGCCGACAGTTAATGGATGTTGAATAATTTAATTAAAGGAGTTTAATTAATTATTCAAGTACCATTGGAGCTTCAAGCTACAAGTCAATGAGGTTCCCTCTATAGTTCAACATAGATTAAATGAGAATCAATTTTGGATTAATTGAATTATTCAAATTACTTGAGAGAATTAATTATATGTGATATAATTCATTTAACTTAATTATATATGATATAAATACTATAATGTATTTGATACATCATAATATAAAGTTTATTTAAGAGGAAATAAATATTTGAATTGAAGGATCTCTTAAACAAGAGAACCAATGAGTGGGAGCAGATCGTTCCAAATCCCATTATGAAAAAACATACACATTTACAATCAAACAACAACAGTTATGCATAATCTTTAAATTACAGCATGCTTCAAGAAGATAATACAAGAGATCGAGTGAACATACCTTAAAAGAAATTTTCTTCTTGTATCCCTTGATCAAACTCAGTCCAGCATCCAACAACACGAATACAAACCAATGAACAGCATGAACTGTAGAATCCTCTAACACAATCGAGTAACACTCGACCCTCGACCCTCGTCCCTCGAACAACAAGCAAACACTACCACGAGGCTACATTGGTACTCTCGGTGTGAGAATCCAGGAGTTGTGGGCTTTATATGGATTTGGTGGAGGGAATGAGGAAATGAACAATTGTGTAGACGATCGAATAAGTGGGAGAAGACAGGAGCCTATTGTGTAGACTTGGGTACTCGATTGTGTAGCAGCGAGCAGCTATCATATAGTATACTCTTTACTCGATCGTTTACTCTCTCAATGCTATCAAAGAGCTTTTGGTTTAATGCGCGTTCAATTATGAAAAAATAAAAATGATTTTCATTTTATCCATCAGTTACCATACCTTATTACAACTTCCCACTAAGTTGTTATTAGGAGAAAAAAAAACCGAAACCAATTATCTCATAATTGATTTAATTATAAATAAATATTAGCTAATTTATCATATTATATTTATAATCTATAGTTTTAATATCACATCATTTGCAACAAATAAATCATATTTATATTAGTTTTTTTCTCCTTTATTGCATTTAATATAAATCATATTTACATTAGTTCCTCCAATTAATGTATCTAATACATCAAATCAATTACATCAAATATAATTGAATTAATTGAATTATATCATATATAATCAAATTCCATCTTGTTAATTTGAACCCTTCAAACTAACCCAAAAACTGATTCTCAACATGAATCCATTGAGCTACCAAGGAGAAATTATGGACCTGTAACTTGAAGCTCCAACAGTACGTGAATAACGGACTAAACTCTTTAAGCACAATATCCACAATTTGTAAACTGTCGGGCATTCCATTAAAGACCGATAGCTGCACTCTTCGTACTACAGATATATTTCTGTGTCCATTGGATATAACCAGCCAACAGTACGATGACCATTCACAAATCACTCGTAAGTACAGTTGGGCCAATTTATCATTTTGCTCCTATAGTTACATCTAACTCCTTAAGTACCAATAATTCCTCTAATGAACAATACTTCATACTCCCATTATGAGTAAACACTTCTTAGGCCATTAGAAGGTGTCGTGCCACATTGTTCAAGCCCTAGAATCAGCCCTTAAGGGTGCAATTTATCTACTTAGAAGGAGTGAATTCCGTCTTATGTAGTGAGTTCCTAGTTCTCCTATCAGACGAATTCCCAAAGTGGTAGGTTTGAGTCAGTGATTTGGCCACTCGAACCCATGCAAATCAAAGAACCGACCTCATAGGTAGAAGTTCACAACTCACTCAAGATTAAGTTCATGTTACCTATGGTCATCCTAGTGAAATGAAAGTCTCTGTTATGAACAACATTATATAATGATACTAAACATTTCCTGGTCCGATCTAATACAAACTCCTTTGTATAGAGCATCTCCGCTCGCATGTCCAATACATGAATGGTCAGGATCAGACCTTTTGTAGCACTTTACAACACTTGTAACATTTACTAAGAGAGCCACACTCGTAGCATCACCAGGATAAGGTTTCCGTCCTTTATCCATATACTATAGACCATTTAGGTTATCACTTAAAGCATGATCCATTTGTTTGTCTCCACATACATGCTTAAGTTACAACGACAACCAGGGATCTTAGTTTATTAGTTTGTGGTTAATGCAACTAAAATATCTTATATTGCATAGACTGAAGTGAATAAAATATCTCATATTATTACATCGCAAAGAGCTTTTTTATACAGGTATTTAAAAATTACAAGACCTTATGAGATTTAGGGCATTAACCCCAGCATGATAATGATTTAAATATTAGTTACGTGAATTGGATTCATATAATTAATTTGAGAGAATTAAAACTATAGATTATATGATATAATAGTAAACTATATGTTGTGTGTTATATGTGATATAACATACAATTATATATATAGTAAGTTATTTATATATATATATATATATATACTATGGTTTTTTTTTGTAATAAGTTGGTCATAAACTTTACAATTTGTAATGATTACTTTGTTCTTGGAAAATTTCATCAAAATTAAGTTTCAATTTTAAATACCTAACGACTTAGTCTTGCCTAAGGACCTAGGCTCAAAATTAGTAGTTGCTGCCGCTAAACAATGGTCCCTTCTCTAGATGGATCTCAAGATTGTATTTCTCAATGAGAACTTATCTATAGAAGTATATATGAAGCCACCTTCGAGTACTTATCCTACACCTCAAAAGGTATGCCTTCTTCGTCGTTCATTATATCGTCTAAACAAGCTCTACGAGCTTGGTTTGTCACTTTTAGTTCTACCATCACTAAACTTGGCTTTACTTCAACTTTTCATGATACACTATTCTTTACGGGCTAGACACCCTATGATATTGTTGTTTTTCTTCTCCATGTTGATGATATGATTATTACTGGTGATGATCCTCAGGCTATATCAAGGACCAAGGCTTTTTCAATTACTTTCTTGGTCTTGAGGTATCCATGTGCTTTGATGGTTACTGGTTGTCTCTAAGCCAAATATGCCTATGATTTATTATCCCACTCAGGCATCACTGGCTCCATCACGACATCAATAACTTTTGATCCCAATATTCAGTTGACTTCATTTGATGGTGTTCCTCTTGACGATCCCACACTATATTGACAACTTATTAGCAGTCTCATTTATCTGACAATGACTCGTCCTTACATTACATATGTTGTGCATATTGTTAGCCAACCCATGGCTGCTCCGCCACAGACCATTCACTTTACTGCCATTCTTCGCATTCTTCGTTATGTCAAAGGTACGTTTGGACATGGACTTCAGTTCTCGTCTCAGTCATCTCTTGTGTAATCTGGATATTCTAATGCTGATTGGGCTAGTGATCCGCCCGATTAGTGCTCTATCACTAATTACTACTTCTATTTAGGTAATTCCTTCATTTCTTGTTCAAGTAAGAAGCAATGTGTTGTCTCCCGTTCCAATACTGAATTAGAATTTCATGCTCTTGCTAATGCTACTTCAGAACTTTTATGGTTTCGCTGGCTTCTTGTTGATATGGGAGTACTTCAACAATCTGCTACTATACTTCACTTTGAAAATCACAGTGACATCCAAATTGCTCACAATGATGTCTTCCATGAGCGAACCAAACATTAAAAATGGCATCACTTTATTCTTCACCATCTTCTAAACCTATTTAAAGTAAATTAGAAAAAGTTAAAATAAAATATTAAAAGAGTTCTCCATCTTCCAACTATCATCTTCCATTCACCATATTTAATGCATTTCTTCTAGAAACGTTGACTATACATAAAATGTAACACTTAAAAGCTAAAAATTAATTAAAGACAACAAATAACTCTAAAATTAGAATGTTGGAAATTAATTAAAATCAACTAAAGTTTCCTAATACAACTCATAGGTCTCGGTCCATATCATTTTCTATCAATTTCATACTATGATTTACTTCTTTCTTAAGTACCGTAGTTTAATTTTTAGCCAAATTTAAAAAAGAATAACATGTTTTAAAAACTACTTTTTTAGTTTTTAAATTTTGGTTTGGTTTTTGAAAATATTGGTAAAAAATAGACAACAAATCAAGAAATTTAAAGGTGGGATTTGTAATCATAGGCTTACATTTAAAATAAAAAACCAATAACCAAATGGATACCAAACAAATCTTAATAATTAAAAAAAAAAATAGTCAATACATAAATAGGTGTGATATTATCTTTAATTCAAAATGTAAGAACCCATCTAATTTTTTTGGTAAAAATATTATAATAATAACATAAAAAGTTAAAAATTTTGGGAAATTAAAAAAAAAAAGATAAAGAAATAAAGAAAATGAGTGAAGTTCAATTCTGTGGGGCTTTGTTAGTTTGTGCACACGTGGGTAAGTTGTGGTTTATGTGAAGGTTGCCATGTGGAATAGTTTGAAATATGAATAAATTTATTGAAAAGAAAATACGAGAAATAAAGCAACAGGGGAGAACTCAAAGATGTGATGTAACGAACCGACCTTTCGAGTACTCTGACAAAGGTCCTAAATACGCATTTAAAATCCAGATATTTGGACTATAAAAATTCATTACAACAATAAGGATAGATTTTCCGAAGTAAACTAGAAAATAATAAATAATAAATAAAGAAAATAATCAAAACATTAAAATTTGTTGTCTCACATTAAATTCTAGTTTCAAAACATTCAAATGAGAAAAAACATAGATTAAGCAGAAGCAATTTATCTTGTCCCTATATGGCTCTATCACGGTATAAATCCCGAACTCTAGATTTTCTAGATAAGCATGTTTAGCCAAAAGAATGCCATATTATATATTTATTAAGTAGTAATTCATGGTTTTCTGTAGAAGTTATGATGGAAGGGAAGGAAAAACATACTAAATGAGGGGTGACGTGGCAGTTAATCCTTGGACTCTGGAGGCGGTGGGAAATTATTGGAAGAAGAACTTCAAAAGCAAGATTTCGGCAATTGGCATGAGAAAATTTTAGTAAAGTCAGTGCCATTCAAAAACTGAGAGAAGCTAGTTTGCGAGGTTGTCTTGCTGGAGGAAGTTTGCACAAGGAGAAGAACTAGAAGCGAAAAAAGAACAGAGGAGGCAGAATCTAGGGTTAATCAGGGCTCGAGGTGAAGATTAGAAGTTCCAGGCCAGACTAGAAGGAATTCTTTGCTGAAATTTTAAGAAACTTAACTCAATTCTAAACAAGTTTGTAGAAGGAAGTTTCTTGAAAAGAGCTCTGAATTTCGAGTTATGAATTTTGAAAGTTGTAATAGGGAATCGGTGCATAAGCAGACAGCTGCTTGGGTTGAACAAACAACCAGTTCACCGTGGGAGTTATAGCAAGATGTGGGGATGAAGATCTCGTTTATAGAGGAAATCTCGCTGATTTCGCTCTAGAGAATCTCGCCAATCTCGCTTTAGAAGGAAATCTCGCTAGGAATTGGGTTGAGTATCGCAGGTAAGGTGAGTATCGCTAGGATGAAAATTTTCCAGGAAAAGGTTGATCTCGCTCTAGAGGATCTCGCTGGTATCGCTCTAGAGGATCTCGCTGGTATCGCTCTAGAGGATCTCACTGGTATCGCTCTAGAGGATCTCACTGGTATCGCTCTAGAGGATCTCNGATCTCACTGGTATCGCTCTAGAGGATCTCACTGGTATCGCTCTAGAGGATCTCGCTGGTATTGCTCTAGATGATCTCGCTAGCATCACTCTAGATGATCTTGCTGACCTCACTCAGGGGGATCTCGCCAGTAAAACTGTCTGTGTTGATGAAAGCTCCGTTAATAAATGAATTAATTGAGGTATTTTACTAAAAATTCTAAGTAGTTTAACCGGGAATTATGTCCTTTCAGGCTAAGAAGAGCTAGGAGAGGCGTATAAACCATTAAGAGCTTGACGAGCGGTGAGTGACTAAGTGAATTAATGTCTCCAGTACCTACGCATATAAGATCAAGTAAGTTACAGTGACATTAGTGATGAATTTATACTTCCTCAAGCAACAAATAGATAGAGAATAACTTAATGCATGTTCCACGGCATGTATATGTGTAGCACAGGCCAAGCTATGTCATGTAGTCATTTCAACAGTTAAGTTCTAGTGTTAAATATGCTTCCTAGAGGAAGAATATGAGAGAATGAGTTCTTGTGTAGATGGTAGGCAAGAAAACTTAACTTAATGATACAAAATACGTCGGTACCAAAGGATATTTGAGAAGGTACCTACCAACTTGATACTGAAGAACATTTGAGAAGGTATCTTAGTAGCTCGATACTGAAGGACAGATTTGAGAAGGTTTCTGAGCAGAAGTACCTAAGGTATGACGGTACTTAGTATGGCCACGTGTACGTAGGCAGTTCTGAATGAGAGGCCGAAATATGGGTCGCTTAGTCAGTAATAAACGTTGGGAGCTAGAGCATTTAGGCTCGTTCTCAACTAGGGAATAATGATGTTTGATGATATCTAAGAATGGTATAAAGTTACATTTAGTGACAATTGCTTGAAACACTCATTAATATATTTACATGTTTATAGTAATGTAATGCATAATGTTATACGATGTTATAGTCACTCACTGGGCTTTAAGCTGACGGAACCTTTGTGTTTTCCTTTCTCAGGTAGCAGTCAGTTTTCTCAAGATTTATTCCTGCTGCTGGTTGCCACTGAAAGACTCGGCTTATTAAGAAGACTTAGGTTGATGATCTGTTTATACCCATGTTTTGAGAGGGAGTAGGACTTCTTTAGGAATGTTCTGGCCATCTGTGAATATTTTTCTGTAAATGTGATGTCGTGGCTGTATGCTTGTATTTACGTAAACTTTGTAGAACCTTAAGGGAGGTTTGTTGTATGCGTATATTACTAATGTTTTAAGCAGGTTGGTATTTAGATTAGAAGGCTTGGGTGGTGGGTGCTGGCAGTAGGGCTAGTAACTACCACGATCTTATCCTTTTTCCAGAATAAAAGAGTAATGTGGGAATGGGTTTGACAAGTTTGTATCAGAGCATAAGATTTTGGGAACGAGAGGGGAAGTTCATGCATAAGTCTAAGTCTCTAAGTATGAGTCCTTAACATGTGTACATTGATTTATGTGAAATGCCGAGGCAACGTGGCAGACCGAGTAAGCAGACAGGTGGCAGGAATACTGACCCTACCAATAGGGGCTCGGAGGTTGGAGAGAACCCACCGGGTGGAAGAAAGAAGGTGAATGATCTAGTAGATCAGGAAATGATGTCTGAGGGAGAGTCTAGTACCCTCAGGCAAGGGCAGATTCTCAGCTAGAAGATGTAGTTTTTGACAGGATAGTACAGAGATTAGCAGCTAGTGTGGGTTCTGTACAGCTGACCTAGAGAAGAAATATGATATTGAGAGGTTTAAAGCCCTAGGAGCTGTGACATTTGAAGGTACAACAGATCTGGCTGAAGCTGAGTTATGGCTGGATGTAGTTAAAAAATGTTTCAATGTTATGAATTATCCAGAGGACAGGAAAGTAGGATTAACCACCTTTCTACTACCGAAAGAAGCAGAGAAATGGTGGAAAGTGATATCCGTCGGACGAGCTAGTACATATGTGATGTTATGACTTGAGTTCAGAAAGGCCTTTGAAGACAAGTATTACCCCAACTCGTTCCAGGATGCAAAAAGGGATGAGTTCCTCAGATTGACATAGGGAACGATATCAGTGGCGGAATATGAGTAGAAATTGACAGAGTTATCACAGTATGCTCTGTCGATTATTACTGAGGAAAGAGACAGATGCAGGAAATTTGAACAAGGATTGAGGATAGAAATCAGAACGCCGATGACGTCTACGGCTAATTGGCTATATTTTAACCAGTTAGTAGAAACAACAACACGAGTTGAGCGGATTTTGGCAGATGATGAGTAGTTGCCAAGAGGTAGCGAGGTAGTGGTAGGGCCTAGAGACAGGGGATCCCGACCTCCAGTTGCAACTCAGACTAGTGGAAGTCATTTTAGGGGAACTAGTTGGCAGGGATCCAAGAAAAGAAAAACGAGACCCTCGGCCAGTGCAGGTAGTCGATCGGAGATGCCACGAGCTGGTGAGTCGGTAGCCAGCATAGACAAGAGACCGACGTGCCCTAGTTATACACATCTAGATGTGTATAAGAGACAGGCCCTAGCTATGGCAAGAGGCATTTTGGGGCATGCTATAGTGGTAGAGGGGTATGTTTTCAATGTGGACAAACAGTGCATTTCAAGAGGGACTGTCCCTAGGTGAACAAGGACGTCCTAACAGCACAACAACCAACCTCCCAGACAATTAACCAACCAAAGAGTGCTGGAAATTGAGGAGAAGGGTCAAGTTGTGCCAAGCAGAAGAGTGTCGTAGGTCGACCCAAGCAGCAGGGGTGAGTGAACGCCGTGACACATCAGGAGGCAGCGGAGTCTCCAGATGTTGTGACCGGTAATGTTATATTATGTGAACAGTCTGCTTATGTTTTATTTAACCCTGGAGCCACACATTCATTTATATCTAGCATGTATGCATCTAGTATAGATAGGTTGATTGAACCTATGCCTGAAGAGTTATTTATCTCTACCCCTTTGGGAAATGTGATAATGGTAGATAGATGTTATAATCATTGTGAGGTTCTGGTCAATGGTCAGAACTTCTATGCTGATTTACTTCCCTTAGAACTGTTGGAGTTTGATGCTATCCTGGGGATGGATTTTCTAAGTAAGTATCATGCTTCAGTAGACTGTTACAAGAAGGAGGTAGTACTTAGTAAATGTGTTTTTTGTTAGATCGGGTGGTATTTCTTGGGCATGTTGTTTCAGCAGAGAGCATTAGTGTAGATGCCCAGAAGACGGAAGGAATAGTTAATTTGGAATGACCCACGACTATTTCAGATATACGCAGCTTCCTGGGTTTGGCAGGTTATTATCAGAGATTTGTGGAGGGTTTCTCTAAGATAGCCCTTCCATTGACGAACCTGATCAAGAAAGGTATGAGGTTTGAATGGTCGTCGGAGTGTGAGCATAGCTTTCAGGAGCTGAAACAGAGATTAGTATCAGTACCAGTGCTTACTTTGCCTATTTCAGGTAAAGCATTTGAGATTTATTGTGACGCATCCCGACAAGGATTGGGATGTATACTGATGCAGGATGGGAAGGTGGTTGCATATGCCTCTCGTTAACTTAAGAAACACGAGAGCATCTATCCTACACATGATCTGGAGTTGGCAGTAGTCTTTTGGCTCTAAAGTTGTGCAGACATTATCTGTTCGAAGAGTGCTGTAGAATATTTACAGATCACAAAATCTTAAAATATTTCTTTGATAAAAAAGAGTTGAATTTAAGACAACGAAGATGGATTGAATTGATTAAAGATTACGATTGTTCCATCGAGTACCACCCTGGTAACGCTAATGTTGTGGCAGATGCACTAAGTAGGAAATCCTCGGGACCCAAAGCCATTATTGGGTCAATAAGAGGAATGCTATTGCAGAAGTTCAGGAATTCCAGAATTGCCCTATCAGTGGAATCGTCAGGAGGAATGATAGCTACTTTTCAGATAAGGCCGACCTTAGTAGAAACCTTAAGCGGGATCAGTTGGAAGACCCTAATTTTCAGAAGATTACTGATGATGTGAGTAAGGGCATCAGGGTTGACTTTTAACTGGGAACAGACGGTGTACTAGAAAAGGAGGGGAGAATGTGTGTGCCTAACAAGCTACAGCTTAAACAAGCCATTCTAGAGGAAGCACATAGTTCCGCTTATGCCATGCATCCAGGTAGCACCAAGATGTATAGAACTTTAAAGAAATCTTACTGATGGCCTGGGATGAAGAGAGACATAGCAGAATATGTGGACCGATGTATAGTCTATCAACAAGTAAAACTTGAGAGATAAAGACCAGTAGGATTACTCAATCCACTTCCAGTGCCTGAGTGGAAATGGGAGCATGTGACAACGGACTTTCTATTTGGATTGCCTAAGACACCCTCAGGATTTGATGGCATTTGGGTAGTAGTCGATAGACTAACCAAGACGGCGAAGTTCATATCAGTAAAGGTTACTTTTACACTAGACCGTCTTGCTAAGATTTATGTGGATAGGATAATCAGTCAATATGGAGCCCCAGTGTCGATAGTGTCGGATCAGGACTCGAGGTTTACTTCGAAATTTTGGCCTAGTTTACAAAAGGCTATGGGCACTAAATTACATTTCAGTACGGCTTTTCATCCGCAAATAGATGGACAGTCGGAAAGAACTATACAGACATTGGAATATATGTTAAGAGTTTGTGTACTACAATTCAAAGGAAGTTGGGATACACACTTATCGTTGATTGAATTTGCCTACAACAATAGCTACCATTCTGTATCAGAAGGGCTCCCTATGAAGCATTGTATAGCCGACCTTGCAGGACCCCAGTATGCTGGAACGAAGTTGGAGAATGACAATTATTGGGTCTAGAATTAGTTCAACAAACAACAGAGAATGTGAAACTTATCAGGGATAATCTTAAGGCGGCTTGTGATAGACAGAAGAGCTATGCTGATAAGCGAAGAAGAGAATTAGAATTTGAAGTCGGAGAACGAAGAAAAGGGAAGTTAAGTCTACGATACATCAGACCATATGAAATTGTGGAACGGGTTGGTCCAACAGCTTATAGGTTACAGTTGCCGATGAAGCTAGCTCGTATTCACGATATATTTTATGTGTCAATGCTAAGGAAATACGTGTCTGATCCTATGCACATACTAGCAACACAACCAGTACAGCTTAAAGAAGATTTATCTTACGAGGAAGAGGCCATTGAGATTTTGGACAGGAAAGACCAGGTACTCAGAAATAAGACGATTCCTTTAGTGAAGGTGTTATGGCGTAATCATGGAATCGAGGAAGCTACATGGGAACCTGAAAAGCAAATAAGGAAGAGATATCCTCAACTTTTCAAATGACATATCAGGTAAATTTCGAGGACGAAATTTCTTTTAAGAGGGTAATGATTGTAAATCCCGGACTCTAGGTTTCCTAGATAAGCATGTTTAGCCGAAGAAATGTCATATTATATATTTATTAAGTAGCAATTCATGTTTATCTGTAGGAGTTATGATGGAAGGGAAGGAAAAACATACTAAATGAGGGGTGACGTGGCAGTTAATCCTTGAACTCTGGAGGCGGTGGGAAGTTTTTGGAAGAAAAACTTCAAACGCATGGTTTTGGCAATTGACATGAGCAAATTTTAGTAAAATCAGTGCCATTCGAAAACTGAGAGAAACTAGTTTGTGAGGTTGTCTTACTAGAGGAAGTTTGCACAAGAAGAAGAACAAGAAGTGAAGAAAACACAGAGGAGGTAGAATCTTGGGTTAATCAGGGCTCGGGGTAAAGATTGGAAGTTCTAGTCCAAACTAGAAGGAATTCTTGGCTGAAATTTTAAGAAAGTTAACTCAATTCTAAACAAGTTTGTAAAAGAAAGTTTCTTGAAAAGAGCTCTAGATTTCGAGTTATGAATTTTGAAAGTTGTAATAGGGAATTGGTGCATAAGTAGGCAGCTGCTTAGGTTGAACAAACAACCAGTTCACCGTGAGAGTTATAGCGAGATGTGGGGATGAGGATATCGCTTATACAGGAAATCTCGTTGATTTTGCTCTAGAGAATCACGCCAATCTCGCTCTAAAAGGAAATCTCGCTAGGAATTAGGCTGAGTATCACAGATAAAGTGAGTATCGCTAGGATGAAAATTTGCCAGGAAAAGGTTGATCTCGCTTTAGAGGATCTCGTTGGTATCGCTTTAGAGGATCTCGCTGGTATCGCTCTAGAGGATCTCGCTGGTATCGCTCTAGAGGATCTCGCTCGTATCGCTCTAGAGGATCTCGCTGACCTCGCTCAGGGGGATCTCGTCAGTAAAACTGTCTATGTTGATAAAAGTTCCTTTAATAAATTAATTAATTGAGGTATTTTACTAAGAATTCTAAATAGTTAACCGGGAATTATGTCCTTTCAGGCCAAGAAGAGCTAGGAAAGGCGTATAAACCATTAAGAGTTTGACGAGCGATGAGTGACTAAGTGAATTAATGTCTCTAGTACCTACACATATAAGATCAAGTAAGTTACAGTGACATTAGTGATGAATTTATACTTCATCAAGCAACAAATAGATGGAGAATAACTTAATGCATGTTCCACGACTTGTATATGTGTAGCACACGCCAAGGTATGTCATGTAGTCATTTCAACAGTTAAGTTCTAGTGTTAAATATACTTTCTAGAGGAAGGCTATGAGAGAATGAGTTCTTGTATAGATGGTAGGTAACGAACTTAACATAATGATACAAAATACCTCGGTACCAAAGGATATTTGAGAAGGTACCTACCAACTTGATACCGAAGGACATTTGAGTAGGTATCTTAGTAGCTCGATACTGAAGGACAAATTTGAGAAGGTATCTGAGCAGAAGTACCTAAGGTATGACGGTACTTAGTATGACCACGTGTACGTAGGCAGTTCTGAATGAGAGGCCGAAATATGGGTCTCTTAGTCAGTAATAAACGTTGGAAGCTAGAGCATTTAGGCTCGTTCTCAACTAGGGAATAATGATGTTTGATGATATCTAAGAATGGTGTAAAGTTACATTTAGTGACAATTGCTTGAAACACTCATTAATATATTTACATGTTTATAGTAATGTAATGCATAATGTTATACGATGTTATAGTCACTCACTGGGCTTTAAGCTGACGAAACCTCTGTGTTTTCCCTTCTCAGGTAGCGGTCAGTTTCCTCAAGATTGATTCCTGCTGCTGGTTGCCACTGAAAGACTCGGCTTATTAAGAAGACTTAGGTTGATGATCTGTTTATGTACACATGTTTTGAGAGGGTGTAGGACTTCTTTAGGAATGTTCTGGCCATCTGTGAATATTTTTCTGTAAATGTGATGTCGTGGCTGTATGCTTGTATTTACGTAAACTTTGTAGAACCTTAAGGGAGGTTTGTTGTATGCGTATATTACTAATGTTTTAAGCAGGTTGGTATTTAGATTAGAAGGCTTGGGTGGTGGGTGCTGGCAGTAGGGCTAGTAACTACCACGATCTTATCCTTTTCCAGAATAAAAAGTTAATATGGGAGTAGGTTTGACACATGGGTCTCATCTGTCACTCACCAACCTGTTCTTGTCATTCCTTGAAAAAATATAAAGGAAGAAAGGATGAGTATAACAATAACCAGTAAGTGACCCACTATTGGACCCTCTAGGTGATCTTGAAGGGTCATATATCAGTCATAAATGTAATCTTGAAAGTCATGGTGTATATCTCGAAGGTACACAAATCAGTTGTAACATGAACCTAAAGGAACACACATTAATGTATATCTCGAAGGTACACAAATTAGTCATAACGTAAACCCGAAGAAACATGCATCAGTCATAGTGTGTATCTCAAAGGTACATGAATTAGTCGTAAACATGAATCCGAAGGAACATGCATCAATCATAGTGTGCACATATACAATAAAAAATGTACACCTTCCCAGATAAGAAAAGCTAACAAGAACCCTATAACTTAGCATGTATTAGTTTTCACATGACTGTTGTGTTATGTTTTACAGTCTTTTATCTTAGAGGTAAAATTTCTAATATATCCTCAGTTAGTAGTATATTCATCATGGTGACAACAGTCCAATCCAATCAGTCAATGTCACTGAGTCATGCGGTTCAATCAATCATAAATTATATGTCCAAACAGTCTAGAATAAACGGTCAAATCAGTCTTAACAGTCTCAAGAAACAGTCAAAGTAATCTTAAGTAAACAAGTCCAATTGGTAAGGACGCGTGGTTCGAAAACGAACCAGTAGAAGGACACTTACCTCAAGTTTTAGTTAATACGAGCTCAAGCATCCTTAACTTTTATTTGCCAAAAGGTCAAAAACTAAGTCTTAAGTGATAAACCGAAAATTAGGATTTCCAAAATAAGGCCAAAATTCCCAATAACCCAATTCACATCATCCATTAAGGTCATATATTTACAGTTCCAAGGCCAATTCCTTACCCAAATTGTCTCGAAATTGATCCAAAATTTGGTAAAAAACACTAAAAATCCTTCGATTCTTGAATCAAACCTATACAAAAAATCAAAATTAATTCCATAATTTAGGACATAATTC
>NW_024063557.1:12032-17367 GCF_009727055.1 Benincasa hispida | reverse complement strand
GACCTATCAAATGGAAAATATAGCAATCCACAATATTTAATTAATTTCTCTTCTTTTCTTTTCCTTTTTTAATTAAAACAATTAATTGACCGTCATTTGCCTTCGTTTCCTTCTCTATCTACCCTTGTTCCCTTCACTTCCAATAAATCCCAAGCAAAGCTCTCAAATCATTCTCTTAACTCTCAAAGTGAACAAATATTACATAAAAGTTCAATAATTTGGATTCAAACCCAAATTCTTTGTATAAACAAATTTATTCCTTATTTTTCTAAAAAACAAAATGGATAACACCAATAACTTCAAATTTCAAACAAATACTTACCAAAATTATTCTCTTTGTTAAGGAGCACTCTAAATTGCCTCAGACCAACTTAACAAACAAAAAATGACTTCAAATTGTGTCTCCCTCTTGAACTTTTTCTTCTAATGTAACATCCCGAATTTCAGAAAATTTGAGTTAGTTATCTAAAATTATTGAGTTTTAGTTCCCTTTCATTTTTTGAAATTGGATTAAATTGAAATAATTGAAAATTTTTTATCGATTAAATTGAATTATATTGATTAGATATTCAAATTAATTATCTTGAAAAATATTAAACTTCGTCTCCCTTTGATTTTGGAGTATTTGGAGCCAACATAAAAAATTTAAGAGATAATTAATTTCTGTGGTTTTAAAATTGATTTAAATACTCGAAATGATATTATTGTATTAAATGAATGGATTTTGTATGATTTCATTTTAGTTTTTGAAGCCTAAATTAAGGTAATTTGAGAAGTTAATTGATTATTAATTTAGTAGAATTTTTAGAGATTTTGGAGAATTGGGATAAAATATTTTATTTTATCTTTCAAAATTCGAAAAAAAAAATAAAATGAAAGAATTTGGAATTTTAAAAAATTAAAGAATTGGAATTTTTTTTAAAATTAAAGAAGAAAGAAAAGTGGCAAAAAATGGGAGAGAAAGCAATTCGGTTTTTCAACTAAAGCTTCCACAAAATTGTCGATTTTTGGATTTTGAACCGTTGGATCGTACTGAAATTTGTCAGTCTATTTGTAACATATAGAGTTTCATTCTGAACGGTTGGATCGTCGTTTAAAGCTCTGGTTGTTTCGTAATCGCTGGTCAATAGAATCTATAAAACTGAGATTCCCCGTTCTCTCACTCTCGAAACCCTCCTCATGCAATACCTCACTACCAGCCGCTAGCCTAAACAATTTTTGTCGTCCGACAGCAACACCCACCGCCATTGGTGCCATTTCACTGGAATTGATATCTTGGGAAGTTATTTGGTGTTTTATAGATTTTCTTGGAAGATCTTGAATACCCATCAAATTTGGTTTAAGTTTTGACTCACGCTTATGTTTTTATGTTGAAATTGGGGTTTACAGACACCAAGGTGCTTTTCGATAAGATTATAATCATCTTTTTCTTTTTTTTTTAATTTGAGAATTTTGGATGCCCACTAAGTGTTGGCTAACTTTGTTTAATCGTGATTTTTGGAGTTTAGTTAAAAGGTTTAAAACGGTTGTCCATTAAACTAAAGGATGATTTTGGTGACATAGTTGTTGGATTGTGTTGATTTTGAAGCTTTGAAGTGGTTTTGGGATCAACCACGTGTCAGGTAAGTTGTTTGGAGACATTTGGGTTTAGATTCACTTTCAAGTAAGAGGGTTAGTCAGCTTCTTACACATAATTCCACCATCAAATTCAAGAAGTAGCTGGAATCACTTCAAGTGATCAGTTTGCATGAGAGTGATGTAATAAAACCACTATTGATTGAGTGGAAATGCTGTTGCAATTGTTGAATTCCTGAGCTTTTGAAGGTTGAAGAAGTTGTTCTTCAACAAGCTGAAAAACCAGAAAACCTCTCATCCAATTTACTAAGTTCAAGTTTGTTTTGAGTCTCACAACTCAATCTAAGCCTCCTAAAGAATAGTAGAGAAGCTCTAGTGGTTGTCTACAACAATAATTGAAGAAGATTGCAGCTGAATTTTGAATTTGAAGAAGATCTTCAAAGGTATGTAATGAAACCCTCTTAATACACCATGAGCATGCTTATTTTGTCGTCAAAATTGAGGAATTAGAATGCTTAAGGATCATGTTTTCTTCCCTGCATGTTTTTGTAAACCAATTGGTCACTTGCAGAGTATGGGTCTATGGGACATGCCACATTTAGATTAGGGCAAGTGGGAGATTTTGTACTGGATGCGTGTTATAACTTAGTTTATTGCTTTGTGTACTTGTATATTAGTGGGAGATTGTTGAGGTTGATGTCCTAAATCTCGTAGGGTCCTATAGTTTGTAATTATATTGTACAAATATTTTATTTATTTAATAAAATATGAGATATTTATTTGATATTTAGTAAAATTAAACCCAAAAACCAATAAACTAACATCCAAGGTTATCATTTGTAGCTTAAACATGTATGTAGAGACATACAGATGGATCATATTTAAGTGATAACCTAAATGGTCTGTAGTAGATGAATAAGGATGAATACCTTATCCTAGTGGCACTATGAATACGACCCCCTTTGTAGATGTTACAATTATTATAAAGTGCTACAAACGATTTGATCCTGATCATTCATGTGGAGACATGTGAATAGGGGTATTCTATACAAAGAAGTTTGTATAAGACCGGGCCAGAAAATTACTAGTCTCATTATATAATGCCGCCATAATTGATACTTACATTTCACCAGGTTGACCATAAGTGACATGACCTAAATCTTGAGTGAGTTGTGAACTTTACCTACGAAGGTCGTCCTTTGATTTGTATGGGTGAGAGTGGTCGTATCGCTGACTCAATAAGTCTACATTTTGGGCTTATTGGGGTGTTAGGAACACAACTACACAAGACGAAATTCTCCTTCCCTGACGTTAGGGTAAGTAAATAAATTGTTCCCTTAAGGGCTGATTATGGGGCATGAACAATGTACTACCACACCCTCTCTTAACACAAGAGGGGTTTGGTCATAGTTGGACTATGACTTATTATTCATTAGAGAGATCAATGGTACTTAAGGAGTTAGATGTAACTACAAATGAAAAAGGGTAATTTTGACCTTGGTGTACTTGCAAACAATTTGTGAAGGGTCATCACACTGTTGACTGGTTATATCTAATGGACATAAAAATATATATGTAGTGCGAAGAGTGCAGCTGTCGATTATTAGTGGAATGGCCGACAGTTAATGGATATTGAATAATTTAATTAAAAAAGTTTAATTAATTATTCAAGTACCATTGGAGCTTCACGCTATAGGTCAATGAGGTTCCCTCTATAGTTCAACATGGATTAAATGAGAATCAATTTTTGATTAATTGAATTATTCAAATTACTTGATACATCATAATATAAAGTTTATTTGAGAGGAAATAAATATTTGAATTGATGCATCTCTTAAACAATAGAATCAATGAGCAGAAGCAGATCGTTCCAAATCCCATTATGAAAAAACATACACATTTACAATCAAACAACAACAGTTATGCATAATCTTTAAATTACAACATGCTTCAAGAAGAAAATACAAGAGATCGAGTGAACATACCCTTGAAGAACTTTTCTTCTTGTATCCCTTGATCAAACTTAGTCCAGCGTCCAACAACATGAACGCAAACCAATGAACAGCATGAACTGTAGAATCCTCTAACACAATCAAGTAACACTCGACCCTCGACCCTCGACCCTCGAACAACAAGAAAACACTACCACGAGACTACTTTGGTATTCTCGGTATGAGAATCCAGGAGTTGTGGGCTTTATATGGATTTGGTGGAGGGAATGAGGAAATGAACAATTGTGTAGACGATCAAATAAGTTGGAGAAGACAGGAGCCTATCATGTAAACTTGGGTACTCGATCGTGTAGCAGCGAGCAGCTATCGTATAGTATACTCTTTACTCCATTGTTTACTCTCTCAATGCTATCAAAGAGCTTTTGGTTTAATGCGCGTTCAATTATGAAAAAATGAAAATGATTTTCATTTTATCCATCAGTTACCATACCTGATTACAGCTTCCCACTAAGTTGATTATTAGGAGAAAAAAACCGAAACCAATTATCTAATAATTGATTTAATTATAAATAAATATTAACTAATTTATCATATTATATTTATAACCTATAGTTTTAATATCACATCATATGCAACATATAAATCATATTTATATTAGTTCTTTTTCTCCTTTATTGCATTTAATATAAATCATATTTACATTAGTTCCTCCAATTAATGTATCTAATACATCAAATCAATTACATCACATATAATTGAATTAATTTAATTATATCATTTATAATCAAATTTCCTCTTGTTAATTTGAACACTTCAAACGAACCCAAAAACTGATTCTCAACATGAATCCATTGAGCTACCAAGGAGAACTTATGGACCTGTAACTTGAAGCTCTAACGGTACGTGAATAACGGACTAAACTCTTTAAGCACAATATCCACCATTTGTTAACTGTCGGGCATTCCATTAAAGATCGACAGCTGCACTCTTCGTACTACAGATATATTTCTGTGTCCATTGGATATAACCAGATAACAGTACGATGAGCATTCACAAATCGCTCGTAAGTACAGCTGGACCATTTATCGTTTTGCCCCTATAGTTACATCTATTTTCTAAAGTACCATTAATTCCTCTAATGAACAATACGTCATAATCCCACTATCAGTAAACACTTCTTAGGCCATGAGAAGGTGTGGTGCCACGTTGTTCAAGCCCTAGAATCAACCCTTAAGGGAGTAATTTATCTACTTAGAAGGAGTGAATTCCGTCTTATGTAGTGAGTTCCCAACTCCCCAATCAGACGAATCCCCAAAGTGGTAGGTTTGAGTTGGTGATTTGGCCACTCGCACCCATGGAAATCAAAGGATCGACCTCATAGGCAGAAGTTCGCAACTCACTTAGGATTAAGTTCATGTTACCTATGGTTATCCTAGTGAAATGAAAGTCTCTATCATGAACGACATTATATAATGAGACTAAACATTTCCTGGTCCGATCTAATATAAATTCCTTTGTATAGAGCATCCCCACTCGCATGTCCAATACATGAATGGTCAGGATCAGACCATTTGTAGCACTTTACAACACTTGTAACATCTAGAAAGCGAGCTACACTCGTAGCGTCACCAGGATAAGGTTTCTGTCCTTTATCCATATACTATAGACCATTTTGGTTATCACTTAAAGCATGATCCACTTGTATGTCTCCACATACATGCCTAAGTTACAACGACAACCAGGGATCTTAGTTTATTAGTTTGTGGTTAATGCAACTAAAATATCTTATATTTCATAGACTGAAGTGA
>NW_024063557.1:8667-10575 GCF_009727055.1 Benincasa hispida | reverse complement strand
CAATAACCAAATGGATACCAAACAAACCTTAATAATTAAGAAAAAATCAATACATAAATAGGCATGATATTATCTTTAATTAGTTATTGAACTTTAATAAATAATGATTTGGTCATGTACTTTACAATTTGTAATGATTACTTTGTTCTTGGAAAATTTCTTCAAAATTAAGTTTCAATTTTAAATACCTAACGACTTAGTCTTGCCTAAGGACCTAGGCTCAAAATTAGTAGTTGCTGCTGCAAAACAATGGTCCCTTCTCTAGATGGATGTCAAGATTGTATTTCTCAATGAGAACTAATCTATGGAAGTATATATGAAGCCACCTCCGAGTACTTATCATACACCTCAAAAGGTATGCATTCTTCGTCGTTCATTATATCGTCTAAACAAGCTCTACGAGCTTGGTTTGCCACTTTCAGTTCTACCATCACTCAACTTGGCTTTACTTCAAGTTTTCATGATACATCATTCTTTACGGGCTAGAAATCCCATGATATTGTTGTTTTTCTTCTCCATGTTGATGATATGATTATTACTGGTGATGATCCTCAGGCTATATCAAGGACCAAGACTTTTTCAATTACTTTCTTTGTCTTGAGGTATCCATGTGCTTTAATGGTTATTGGTTGTCTCAAGCCAAATATGCCTCTGATTTATTATCCCATTCAGGCATCACTGGCTCCATCATGACATCAATAACTTTTGATCCCAATATTCAGTTGACTTTATTTGATGGTGTTCGTTTTGACGATCCCAGACTGTATTGACAACTTGTTAGCAGTCTCATTTATCTGACAATGACTCGTCCTTAAATTGCATATGTTGTGCATATTGTTAGCCAACCCATGGCTGCTCTGCCACAGACCATTCACTTTACTACGATTCTACACATTCTTCGTTATGTCAAAGGTACGTTTGGACATGTACTTCAGTTTTCGTCTCAGTCATCTCTTGTGTAATCTGGATATTCTAATGCTGATTGAGCTGGTGATCCGCCCGATTAGTGCTCTATCACTGATTACTACTTCTATTTAGGTAATTCCTTCATTTCTTGGTAGAGTAAGAAGCAATGTATTGTCTCCCATTCCAATACCGAATTAGAATTTCATGCTCTTGCTAATGCTACTTCAGAACATTTATGGCTTTGCTGGCTTCTTGCTGGTATGGGAGTACCTCAACAATCTGCCACTATACTTCACTTTGACAATCACAGTGCCATCCAAATTACTCACAATGATGTCTTCCATGAGCGAACCAAACATTAAAAATGGCATCACTTTATTCGTCACCTTCTTCTGAGCAACACTCTTCTCTTATGCTCCATTTCTACCATTGAGCAATCAACTGATATCTTCACCAAAGCTTTGTCTTCTGTTCACTTTCGTCAATTGGTTACCAAACTCAAGTTGATTGTCACACTACGACCTTGAGTTTGAGTGTGAATGTGAATTGTGTAATTTAGGAGGAATGATATCCTCTTATTTAGACATTCCTTATGTAGGTGTATATTTTTGTATTTAATCTTCCACCTTTCGCATTTGTAATATACATAATTATTATCAATAAAATATTTAGTAATAGATGAAAAGGCAATAAGGAAATCAATGGATAGAATTGAAAGATTGAATTAAAATACAAGAACAACCAAGAATGATAGAGTACATTCTAGAGTAGGGCACAAAAAAGGAACCTATTCTCTGCTACCAAATGGTAAGGCAACCCTAACCCTCAACTCAAATACCCAAGCTATTATATATCTAAAACCATTGAATCTAAGAAATCAACACATTCCTATACGATTTAGTTCAACCCTGAGAAAAAGCAAGAATTAGATTATCTTTTGATTGAAGATCTAGAAGCAAGATTTGCAAATCTTGTTCTAGATTTAGTTACTCCATAATCAAC
>NW_024063557.1:0-8114 GCF_009727055.1 Benincasa hispida | reverse complement strand
TAAGAACCCATCTAATTTGATTTGGTAAAAATATTATAATAATAATATAAAAAGTTAAAAATTTTGGAAAATTAAAAAAAAAAGAGAAAGAAATAAAGAAAATGAGTGAAGTTCAATTCAGTGGTGGCTTTGTTAGTTTGTGCACACGTGGGTAAGTTGTAGTTTATGTGAAGGTTGCCATGTGGAATAATTTGAAATATAAATAAATTTATTGAAAAGAAAATACGGGAAATAAAGCAATAGGGGAGAACTAAAAGATGTGATGTAACGACCCGACCTTTCGAGTACTCTGACAAGGGTCATTACAACTAAATACACATTTAAAATCCAGATATTTGGACCATAAAAATTCATTACAACAATAAGAATAGATTTTTCGAAGTAAACTAGAAAATAATAAATAATAAAGAAAGAAAACATTCAAAACATTAAAATTTGTTGTCTCACAGTAAAATCAGTGTCATTCAAAAACTGAGAGAAGTTAGTTTGCGAGGTTGTCTTGCCGGAAGAAGTTTGCACAAGGAGAAGAACAAGAAGTGAAGAAAGAACAGAGGAGGTAGAATCTTGGGTTAATCAGGGCTCGAGGTGAAGATAACATCCAAACTAAAAGGAATTCTTGGCTGAAATTTTAAGGTAAGAAAGTTAACTCAATTCTAAACAAGTTTGTAGGAGGAAGTTTCTTGAAAAGAGTTCTGGATTTTGACTTATGAATTTTTAAAGTTGTAATAGGGAATCGGTGCATAAGCAGACAGCTGCTTGGGTTGAACAAACAACCAGTTCACCGTGGGAGTTATAGCGAGATGTGGGGATGGGGATCTCGCTTATAGAGGAAATCTCGCTGATTTCGCTCTAGAGAATCTCGCCAATCTCGCTCTAGAAGGAAATCTCGCTAGGAGTTAGGCTGAGTATCATAGGTAAGGTGAGTATCGCTAGGATGAAAATTTGTCAGGAAAAAGTTGATCTCGCTCTAGAGGATCTCGCTGGTATCGCTCTAGAGGATCTCCTTGGTATCGTTTTAGAGGATCTCGCTGGTATCACTCTAGAGGATCTCGCTAGCATCATTCTAGAGGATCTTGCTGACCTCGCTCAGGGGGATCTCGCCAGTAAAACTGTCTGTGTTGATGAAAGTTTCTTTAATAAATGAATTAATTGAGGTATTTTACTAAGAATTCTAAGTAGTTTAACAGGGAATTATGTCCTTTCAGGCCAAGAAGAGCTAGGAGAGGTGTATAAACCATTAAAAGCTTGACGAGCAGTGAGTGACTAAGTGAATTAATGTCTCAAGGACCTACGCATATAAGATTAAGTAAGTTACAGTGACATTAGTAATGAATTTATACTTCCTCAAGCAACAAATAGATGGAGAATAACTTAATGTATGTTCCACGACTTGTATATGTGTAGCACAGGCCAAGGTATGTCATGTAGTCATTTCATCAGTTAAGTTTTAGTGTTAAATATGCTTCCTAAAGGAAGGCTATGAGAGAATGAGTTCTTGTGTAGATGGTAGGCAACAAAACATAACTTAATGATACAAAATACCTCGGTACCGAAGGATATTTGAGAATGTACCTACCAATTTGATACCGAAGGAAATTTGAGAAGGTATGTTAGTAGCTCGATACTGAAGGACATATTTGAGAAGGTATCTGAGCGGAAGTACCTAAGGTATGACGGTACTTAAGGTAGTTTTGAATGAGAGGCCGGAATATGGGTCTCTTGGTCGGTAATAAACGTTAGGTGCTAGAGCATTTAGGCCGTTCTCAACTAGGGAATAATGATGTTTGATGATATCTAAGAATGATGTAAAGCTACATTTAGTGACAATTGCTTGAAACACATTAATATATTTACATGTTTATAGTAATGTAATGCATAATGTTATACGATGTTATAGTCACTCACTGGGCTTTAAGCTCATGGAACCTCTATGTTTTCCCTTCTCAAGTAGCGATTAGTTTCCTCAAGATTGATTCCTGCTGCTTGTTGCCATTAAAAGACTCGGCTTGTTAAGAAGACTTAGGTTGATGATCCGTTTATGTACACATGTTTTGAGAGGGAGTAGGACTTCTTTAGGAATATTTGGGTCATCTGTGAATATTTTTCTGTAAATGTAATGTCGTGGCTATATGCTTGTATTTATGTAAACTTTGTAGAACCTTAAGGGAGGTTTTTTGTATGCGTATATAACTAATATTTTAAGCAGGTTGATATTTAGATTAGAAGGCTTGGGTGGTGGGTGCTGGCAGTAAGGCTAGTAACTACCACAGTCTTATCCTTTTCCAGAATAAAAGGGTAATCTGGGAGTGGGTTTGACAAGTTTGTATCAGAGCATAAGATTTTGGGAATGAGAGGGGAAGTTCATGCATAAGTCTAAGTCTCTAAGTGCGAGTCCCTAACATGTGTACATTGATTTAGGTGAAATGTCGAGGCAACGTGGCAGACTGAGTAAGCAAACAGGTGGTAGGAATACTAACCCTACCAATAGGGGCCCGGAGGTTGGAGAGAACCCACCGGGTGGCAAAAAGAAGGTGAATGATCCAGTATGTCAGGAAATGATGTCTAAGGGAGAGTCTAGTACCCCTAGGCAAGGGCAGATTCTCAGCTAGAAGATGTAGTTTTTGACAGGATAGTACAGAGATTAGCAGCCAGTGTGGGCTCTGTACGAGCCGACCTAGAGAAGAAATATGGTATTAAGAGGTTTAAAGCCTTAGGGGCTGTGACATTTGAAGGTACAATAGATCTGGCTGAAGTTGAGTTATGGTTGGATGTAGTTGAAAAATGTTTCAATGTTATGAGTTGCCTAGAGGATAGGAAAGTAGGATTAGCCACCTTTCTACTACAAAAAGGAGTAGAGAAATGGTTGAAAGTGATATCCGCCAGACGAGCCAGTACAGATGTGATGTTATGACCTGAGTTCAGGAAGGCCTTTAAAGACAAGTATTACCCCATCTCGTTTCGGGATGCAAAAGAGCATGAGTTCCTCAAATTGACACAGGGAACGATGTCAGTGGCGAAATATGAGCAGAAATTTACAGAGTTATCATAGTATGCTCTGCCGATTATTGCTGAGGAAAGATACAGATACAAGAAATTTGAACAAGGATTGAGGAATGAAATCAAAACGCCGGTGACGTCTATGGCTAATTGGCTAGATTTTAACCAGTTAGTAGAAATAGAACACGAGTTGAGCAGAATTTCGCAGATGATGAGCAGTTTCCAAGAGGCAGCGAGGCAGTGCTAGGGATCCCCTAAAATGGCTTCCACTAATCTAAGTTGCAACTGGAGTCGGGATCCAAGAAAAGAAAACTGAGACCCTCGGCTAGTGCAGCTAGTCGATCAGAGATGCCACAAGCTGGTGAGTCGGTAGCCAGCATAGACAAGAGACNCCAGAGGACAGGAAAGTAGGGCTAGCCACCTTCCTATTACAGAAAGGAGCAGAGAAATGGTGGAAAGTGATATCCGCCAGACGAGCCAGTACAGATGCGATGTTATGGCCTGAGTTCAGGAAGGCCTTTGAAGACAAGTACTACCCCAGCTCGTTCCGAGAAGCGAAAAGGGATGAGTTTCTCAAACTAACGCAGGGAATTATGTCGGTGGCAGAGTACGAGTAGAAATTTACAGAGTTATCACAATACGCCCTACCGATTATTGTTGAGGAAAGAGATCGATGTAGGAAGTTTGAACAGGGTTTAAGGAAAGAAATTAGAACTTCGGTGACGTCTAGGTTAATTGGCTAGATTTTAACCAATTAGTAGAAATAGCAACACGAGTCGAGCGAAGTTTGGCAGATGATGAGCAGTTGCCAAGAGGTAATGAGGCAGTAGTAGGGCCTAGAGACAGGGGATCCCAACCTCCAGTTGCAACTCAGACTAGTGGAAGCCAATTCAGGGGAACCAGTTGGCAGGGATCCAAGAAAAGAAAAACGAGACCCTCGGCCAGTGCAGTTAGCCGATTAGAGATGCCACGAGCTAGTGAGTCGGTAGCCAGCATAGACAAGAGACCGACATGCCCTAGTTGTGGCAAGAGGCATTTTGGGGCATGCTATAGTGGCAGAGGGGTATGTTTTCAATGTAGACAAACAGGGCATTTCAAGAGGTACTGTCCCCAGGTGAACAGGGACGTCCCGACAGCACAATAGCCAACCTCCCAGACAGTTAACCAACCAAAGAGTGCTGGAAATCGAGAAGAAGAATCAAGTGGTGCCAAGCAGAAGAAAGCCGTAGGTCGACCCCAAGCAGCAGGGGCGAGTGTACGCCGTGACACATCAAGAGGTAGTGGAGTCTCTAGATGTTTTGATCGGTAATGTTATATTATGTGAACAGTCTTCTTATGTTTTATTTATCTCTATCCCTTTGGGAGATGTGATAATGGTAGATAGATGTTATAATCATTGTGAGGTTTGTATCAATGGCCAGAACTTCTATGCTGATTTACTTCCCTTAGAACTGTTGGAGTTTGATGCTATCCTAGGAATGGATTTTGTAAGCCTCAGTAGACTGTTACAAGAAGGAGGTAGTACTTAGAAAATTAAATGGCTAGGATGCAATGCTAACAGGAATCAAAAGATTAGCCACGGGGAATCTGGTATCGACAGTGAAAGCTCGAAAGCTGTTGAGCAAGGGATGTAAAGCCTATCTAGCTCATGTAGTTGTTGTTCAAGAGAAAAAGCTGAACCCAAAAGATGTCCCAGTGGTAAATGAGTTTCAGGATATATTCCCTGAAGAACTATTGGGATTACCACCCGACAGGGAGGTGGAGTTTACTATTGACTTAGTTCCAGGAACAACTCCTATATCACAGGCATCGTATAGAATGACGCCGACTGAGTTGAAACAATTAAAGGTTCAGCTGCAAGAGTTAATTGACAAGGGATACATTCGACCTAGTGTATCGTCTTGGGGATTTTGGGTATTGTTTGTGAGGAAGAAAGACGATACATTTAGATTGTGTATCGACTATAGGCTGCTGAATAAGGTAACAATTAAGAACAAATATCTGTTACCACACATTGATGTTTTGTTTGGTTAGCTAAGAGAAGGCACGGTGTTTTCAAAGATAAACCTGAGATCGGATTATCATCAATTGAAAGTGAGGGAAGCTGACATTCCTAAAACCGCATTTAGAATAAGATATGAACATTATGAATTTTTAGTAATTCCATTTAGATTAACAAATGCCCCTGCGGTATTCATGGATCTTATGAATAGGATATTTCATCCTTACTTGGACCAGTTCGTGATAATATTCATTGATGACATACTGGTGTATTTTAGTAGTAGGGAGGATCATACAACCCATCTGAGGATAGTATTGAAGACATTGCGAGATAGGCAGTTGTATGCTAAATTCAGTAAATGTGATTTTTAGTTAGATCGAGTGGTATTTCTTGGGAATGTTGTTTCAGTAGAGGGCATTAGTGTATATGCCCAGAAGACGGAAGGAATAGTTAATTGGGAACAACCCACGACTGTTTCAGAGATACGCAGTTTCCTGGGTTTGGCAGGTTATTATCGGAGATTTGTGGAGGGTTTCTCTAAGATAGCCCTTCCATTGAAGAACTTGACCAAGAAAGGTATGAGGTTTGAATGGTCGTCGGAGTGTGAGCATAGTTTTCAAGAACTAAAACAGAGATTAGTATCAGCACCAGTGCTTACTTTGCCTGTTTCAGGTAAAGACTTTGAGATTTATTGTGACGCATCCTAACAAGGATTGGGATGTGTACTGATGCAGGATGGGAAGGTGGTTGCATATGCCTCTCGTTAACTTAAGAAGCACGAGAGCATTTATCCCTGTCTCTTATACACATCTAGATGTGTATAAGAGACAGACCCTGGTAAGGCTAATGTTGTGGCAGATGCACTAAGTAGGAAATCCTCGGGACCCAAGGCCATTATTGGGTCAATAAGAGGAATGCTATTGTAGGAGTTCAGGAATTTCAGAATCGTCAGGAGGAATGATAGCTACTTTTCATATAAGGCCGACCTTAGTAGAAAACCTTAAGCGGGATCAGTTGAAAGACCCTGATTTTCAGATGATTGCTGATGATGTAAGTAAGGGCATCAGGGTTGACTTTCAACTAGGAACAGACAGTGTACTAGAAAAGGAGGGGAGAATGTGTGTACCTAACAAGCTACAGCTTAAACAAGCCATTCTAGAGGAAGCACATAGTTTCGCTTATGCCATGCATCCAGGTAGCACCAAGATGTATAGAACTTTGAAGAAATCTTACTGGTGGCCTGGGATGAAGAGAGACATAATAAAATATGTGGACTGATGTATAGTCTGTCAACAAGTAAAACCTGAGAGACAAAGACCAGTAGGATTACTCAATCCACTTCCAGTGCCTGAGTGGAAATGGGAGCATGTGACAATGGACTTTCTATTTGGATTGCCTAAGACACCCTCGGGATTTGATGGCATTTGGGTAGTAGTCGATAGACTAACCAAAACGGCCAAGTTCATACCAGTAAAGGTTACTTTTACACTAGACCTTCTAGCTAAGATTTATGTGGATAGGATAATCAGTTAATATGGAGCCCCAGTGTCGATAGTGTCGATCGGGACTCGATGTTTACTTCAAAATTTTGGCCTAGTTAACAAAAGGCTATGGGCACTAAATTGCATTTCAGTACGGCTTTTCATCTGCAAACAGGTGGACAGTCGGAAATAACTATACAGACACTAGAAGATATGGTAAGAGCTTGTGTACTACAATTCAAAGGAAGTTGGGATACACACTTATTGTTGATTGAATTTCCCTACAACAATAGCTACCATTCTAGTATCGGAATGGCTCCCTATGAAGCATTTTACGGCCGACCTTGCAGAACCCCAGTATGCTGGAACGAAGTCAGAGAACGACAATTATTGGGTCCAAAATTAGTTCAACAAACAACAGAGAATGTGAAACTTATCAGGGATAATCTAAGGCGGCTCGCGATAGACAGAAGAGCTACGCTGATAAGCGAAGAAGAGAACTAGAATTTAAAGTCGGAGAACGGGTATTTCTCCGACTATCCCCATGGCAAGGAATTCTCCGGTTTGGGAGAAAAGGGAAGTTAATCCACGATACATCGGACCATATGAAATTGTGGAACGGGTTGGTCCAGCAGCTTATAGGTTACAGTTGCCGATGGAGCTAACTCGTATTCACGATGTATTTCATGTGTCAATGCTAAGGAAATACATGCCTGATCCTATGCATATACTAGCAACACAACCGGTACAGCTCAAAGAAGATTTATCTTACGAGGAAGAGGCCATCGAGATTTTGGACAGGAAAGACCAGGTACTCAGAAATAAGACGATTCCTTTGGTGAAGGTGCTATGGCGTAATCATAGAATCGAGGAAGCTACCTGGGAACCTGAAGAGCAAATGAGGAAGAGATATCCTCAATTTTTCAAATGACATATCAAGCAAATTTTGAGGACGGAATTTCTTTTAAGGAGGGAATGATTGTAAACCCCGAACACTAGGTTTCCTAGATAAGCATGTTTAGCCAAAGTAATGTCATATTATATATTTATTATGTAGCAATTCATGTTTATCTGCAGGAGTTATGATGGAAGGGAAGGAAAAACATACTAAATGAGGAGTGACGTGGCAGTTAATCCTTGAACTCTGGAGGTGGTGGGAAGTTTTTGGAAGAAGAACTTCAAAAGCATGGTTTTGGCAATTGACATGAGTAAATTTTAGTAAAATCAGTGCCATTCGAAAACTGAGAGAAGCTAGTTTGCAAGGTTGTCTTGCCAGAGGAAGTTTGAACAAGGAGAAGAATAAGAAGTGAAGAAAGAACAGAGGAGGCAGAATCTTGGGTTAATCAGGGCCCGAGGTGAAGATTGGAAGTTCAGGCAAAACTAGAAGGAATTCTTGGCTGAAATTAGGTAGGAAAGCTAACTCAATTTTAAACAAGTTTGTAGAAGGAAGTTTCTTGAAAAGAGCTCTAGATTTCGACTTATGAATTTTTAAAGTTGTAACAGGGAATCGGTGCATAAATTTTGGTAAGTGTTTGTTTGAAATTTGAAGTTATTGGTGTTATTCCATTTTGTTTTTTAGAAAAATAAGGAATAAGTTTGTTTATACAAAGAATTTGGGTTTGAATCCAAATTAT
>NW_024063556.1:0-1266 GCF_009727055.1 Benincasa hispida | reverse complement strand
CCATCTGTAGTAGTTTACAACACTTGCAAACCTCTACAAAGCAGGTCGTATCCGTACTGTCACTAGGATCAGGTATCCCACCTTAGTTCTTATACTACAGACCTATTTAGGTTATCACTTAAGGCATGATCCACTTGTATATCTCATATACATGCTTAAGTTTACATAAGATAACCATAGAGCTTTGTTTGTGGGATATGAGTAAATGCCAGAATTAAACAACAATTATTTTATTCATCAAACAATGTGTATCTTTACAAAACAACGAGACTCTGGGAGAATTAGGACACCAATCCCAACAGGATTTATTCATAGTTGGACAATCTATTGTTCATTAGAGGTATCAGTGGTACTTAACGAGTTAGATGTAACTACAGGGGCAAAACGGTAATTTTGGCCTAGCTGTACTTACGAACAATTTTTTAAGGTCATCATACTGTTGACTGGTTATATCCAATGGACACAGAAATATATCTGTAGTGCAAAAAGCACAAGTTTCAGTCTTTAGTAGAGTGCCCGACAGTTAAGGATGATGAATAATTTAATTAAAGAGTTTGATTAATTATTCATGTACGGTTGAAGCTTCAAGCTATAGGTCCATGAGGTCCCCTTGGTCGTTCAATATGATTAAATGAGAAATAGTTTTTCGATTAATTGGATGTATTCACATTAATAGAGGGATTTAATTATATATGATATAATTAAGTTATTTTAACTACATGTGATATAATTATTATAATGTATTTGCTACATTGTAGCTTAATTGAGAGGAAATAAATATTTTAATAAGATTGAAATATTATTAATATGAATTGGATTCATATTTGTTAAATTTCATATAAATGTGATTTATATTAAATACACTGCTCACGATTCCCTTCAATTTGGGATCCTTCACATTGGATATAACCAATTGACAGTACATTGACTCTACAGAAATTGCTCATAAGTACAACTGGGCAAGAAAATTACTGTGTTGCCCCTATACCTTCTCTAAGAGTCATCTCTCCAACTACCAATTTTTTTGCAGAAATTAAATCCCTAATATGAAGAACATACATGATTAGTAACTCCTAAATCAACTATCCAAGCAAAATCATCATTATCTACAAAGCACGACTCTAGGACAAATAAATCATATTTATTTTCTTCATTGTTCCTCCTTTTCTTGAGAGTAATGGGATCAGCTCCATAACCCATATCATAAACACCAAATTTTATCTCAGAGGACAATCCTCGTTGATTAACTTCACAAGATTCGACAAC
>NW_024063555.1:0-10361 GCF_009727055.1 Benincasa hispida | reverse complement strand
TTGGTGGAATTTGTGTAAATTTAATTTCTTCATTTATTAAATTAATTAGAATTATTTAAATTGTTTAAAATAATTATTTATTAATTTGATTAGAAAAATGAATTATGAATTATCTTTATAAATCTATATGTTTTCATTTCTAGAAATAAATTTTGTCATATTTAAATATTAATTCTCCAATTTCGTTTAATTCTTAAAATTAAACGTGTAATTATATCTCATATAATTACTAATTCCTTTAATTCTAATTTAAACATTTCCAATTAACTTATCACGCTACTCTAAAGCTAATCCATTTACGAGCTAGTAGGGCGATCTCCCGGACCTACAGATCATAGGCTCCAACGATCCAAGATTAATTGGCTAAACTCATTAGACTGAATTAACCCTCATTGGTTAACTAGTGTGTCACTCCACTAAAGCCATACTTGAACTCCCTTCACTATAGATATATTATGTCCATTCAATATAACCATGATTAGTAAGTTAATCCTTCACAGGTTATTCGTAATAACGGCTGGATCAAATCTCTGTTTACCCCTGAGATTACCTCTTATTCCATAAGGCCCACTGATCCTTTAATAAACAATTGATTTGTGATCCAATCAACAAACCGAGTCCCTCTTGGGCCAATGAGAGGGTGGGGCCCCTTGTTCAAGACCCAAAATCAGCACTTAAGAGATCAACCTCTCTATTATCATTAACAGTGGGTAGAAGTGAATTCCTTTTTGCACCCTATGTCCCCAGCTATTTATCCGGTCTTACTCCTGAAATGAGAATTTATTAAGCCGGCGCTGTTGAGCCAACCCTTACCTATTCAAATCTAAGGATAGTCCCGAATAAACAGGAGTTCATAGAGGATTAAGGTCAAGTTACCTAGGACATCGCTTTGAAATAGTCAGTCATAAATAGTAAACAACGTTATAAAGTAAGAGTGGCTGATTTCGTGGTCCGATCTTGTACAAACCCTTTTGCACAGGGACGCCTCCACTCCTCATGTCATAACATGTATGAATTAGGATCACTTCGTTTGTAGCACTTTACGACTCTTTGTAACAACTACAAAGTAGGCCACATCCAATAGTGTTACCAGAATAAGGCATCCAACCTTATTCATATACTATGATAATTTTGACTATTTACTCGAACCTGATCCACTTTTATGTCTCCACACAAAGTTCAAGTACTCATGTAATAGTCAAGGGACATTTTATGTTTATTGGATTTCCAATAAGCAAAACATCTATTCAATAACAACTTATTGAATTTTCAGAATAAGTTCTATTGTTTACAAACCACGAGTTTTAGGACATAAAACCCTTCCACTTGGACTAAAACTCCAGTGGTAACTTATATACCCAATATATAAGATTGAGTTTTTGAGTTTTATAGAGAGATACAATAAACTCTAGCATCCCATACCCATGGTTTACCATTTGGTATCCCATACCCGATATTTCTCTCACTTGCCCTAGGTTATTTACTTGGTATTCCTAGTCATACTAGGTGATTCTCAGGCACTTTAGTTGAGAGAATCATTGTAAACATGTTAGTCTAAAATAGGCTTCTTATTAAACTATATGGGGAATGCATCTTATTCTCAATTATGACCAGGAAGTCATACTTTCCTCTCACTACATTGAGGTACTCTCAACTCTTTGAGTAAGACGCATCTGACCTATCTTAACAACTCTTGTTAATTCAATAACTCTTTATTAAATAGATCTAGAAATATTCAAACTTTCTATACTTTGATCTAATCGATTTCTAGCTTTTTAGATATCTGAATATTTGCAGATGGCTTTTAACAATTTGATTCTTAACAGAAAACGTTTCTATGAGGCACAAAATTTTCAAAAATGAACATTTCATTTACAACAAAAATATATACATTTTGTTCTTTACAAGATAACAAAAATAGGTAATATTATCATCAAGCAGCAACATCTCCCACTAGACAAGCTGAGCAAGCAGTCCTCAGGAACTAATTTGCCTATTTAGCTTTCTCTGCTCTATTCTCGGCAAGGTACTGATGGTAGTTTTTCTTCCAATTCCCTTCTTCGTTGCAGTGGAAACACTTTCCTTTATCTGCAACATTTTTCTTACCTTTCTTTCCAGTTGTTTTCTTCTTCCCTTTCCCTTTGCCCTTTTTTACACGAATACTCTTACTCTATGAAGAGGAAGCAACATCAGGCTTGGAAGACGTTCCTCTCTTTTCAACAGTAGTAACGTTTACTTCTGATTCCAGACGCTTAGTTCTCAACATAGTTTGGTAAACCTGTAGCTCATTCAGGAGAGTAGTCAAATAGTATTCAATTTTATTCATAAGTGCATTAGTGCAGAATTGCAGAAAGCTCTTCAGAAGAGATTCTAGAATAAAACCGACTTAACTTTGCTCATCAATCACAACGATGTTTACTTCCGCCACATTAAATGGACCATCATGTCCAGGACATGTTCAAGAATAGAGGCCCCCTCTTTCATGTGGCTTTTGTAAACGTACTTGATGGCATCATGCCTTAGGGTGAAGGACGGTTGTTCGAACATCCCTTGTAGAGATTCCATAATCTCTTTGGCAGTAACCATATCCTCATGTTTCTTCGCCAAAACATCAGATATGCTGGCAAGGATATAAGCATAGGCTTTATCATTTTCCCTGATCCATCTATCATACATATCCCAAATAGTTTAGTTTGTTTTAGAGCTCAGAATGGGAGGACAATCCTCTATTAAGACAAATCGTAAATTGTCTATCACCAGTATAGTGTTCAAATTTGATTTCCAGGTTATATAATTATCCTTGATCAGTTTATTCGATGCCAACAATTGTATTATCGAACTCGTCATTCTGAAATTATAAACAAATTTTATAAGTGAATTGCTTTTAAATCCAATCAAGACATTTTCGACTAAATACTATCTCCAGAATAACTCATATTCCGATAGTCATTTAGGTACAGTTTTTGGTAAGAAATTATTAACACTTAATAATTCTGTAAGTGTAACCCTCCATTTTTAGACGTTAGAAGTCGGCCCCAACTATGCTACCAAAGTGGAGAGTCAAGGTTGGGAATTGACCTAAGAAATCTTATCCATCTCTGGAGCTTGAGTTGTTCTGAATCCTATGTTACAACCCTCTGTGGGGATAGTCGTCATTAAACGACTAGCAAAAGGCCGCCTAAAGCTAACCAGTAGGCGCAACATAGGAATCTCATAGTCCAAACTAACGAAAGAGACCGTAGGATATGTTGACACATATCCTTCACCCACTTACTATGAACTACTTCCCCCATTCACCTTGGTATTGACTCATACATCCACTTTCCGAATGGAGTTCACTTCTAGGGTGACACGAAGCGTCATATGAATCTCACGGTGTGAACTATGTGGAGATGTGGCAGTTGAAATCTATATATCATATATTTTATTTCTAGGCGAACAACTTCCCCTTATTCACCGAAACCTAAATTTATGCTAAAAAATACTTTCCGAATGGAGGTCACTTCCAGGGTGACACGAAGTACTTCTTATATCTAGATTGTGAACTCTTTAGGGATGTGAGAGCTAAAAATAATGTATCATATATGTTATTAAACTGTCACTGAAGTGTTCTATTAAAATGGTAAATTTATACTTAGGTTCTTTTTCAACTAATAAAAACAACCCTAAGTCTATGTGGTTTATCCAAGTATAACACTTATAAATGGATTAAACCTACAATGTCTAGGTGATAAACCATTTTATTACCTCACATCGCTCACGTATGCTCATAAAAACCGGTTATCAATGCTCATTTATTCAGCCATGATCCCCAGGTAGGAGGTGTTTCGTAAACCGTCAACTTACGTACCCCCAGCCTTCAACAGGATTATATACCGATTGAGTTTGTAACTCGAGTTTTACAAGTTAACGACCTATTTTAACTATTAAAATGAGTGGTTAACCTACGTGAGTATGCAGCTATTCTTTGTTATGGATTTTAAATGTCTAACCCAATTTTATAATAACTTACAAAATTTTAGACATGCTAAATATATGATAACATACTTTCAATGCACGTAACATGCTTCCTATGGTGGGATTTTAAACATACATCAAATGCATAAATGATTAAAAACAAACTAATATGGTTTTAGTTTTGGAAAAAAAAAAAAAAAAAAAAAGCAAGCAAAAGCCTAATTACTACAAAATAGCTTCAAAACCACTTCTAAACTGCTCGAACCGCTCCAAACCGAACCCAAACAACTTGAACTAGATCTGAACCATCTAAATCGAACTAGCCAAAAACCTTTTGATGCTGAACCGGAAAAGACCTCAAGAGAACCGGTCGAACCGGCTGCTCTCGGTTTATGCTCGAAATCTCACTGAGGCTCGTCGTGTGGCAATGATGACTATTGTTTAACATCGACCATCTAGTGTTTACATGATCGTGTTGTGCCATCGTATAGCGCCTAACAAAGCTACATGATCGTGTAGTGTCTTCCATCTATCGTATAGTGCCATCGTCTAGTGCCAGAGAATGTTATATGATCGCTTAGTGTCTAACACTATCATGCAACACCATCGTCTAGTGCTAGACAAATACTACACGATCTCCTAGCGCCATCGTCTAAAGCCTCTTCATGATCGTTTAGCGTATGCACAAAAGGTAAACGATTGTGTAATGCTATCGCATAGCACCTCTTCACATCGCTTAGTTTCCGTGCATAACTACACGTTCGTATAGTGCTATCGTATAGTGCCTCTTCACAACGTTTAGCTTCTGCAGGTACACGATTGTCTAACACATAACACTTCAACAATCTGCGGCCGTAGCTACACAATCGTCTAGATTTTCTTCACACCATTTAGCTCTTGTAGCTAAATGATCGTCTAGCACTGAACCTCAATGACGATATGAGTAGAGGCTGGAAAACTGGAATTAGTAACTCGGCCTTCTTCACTTGTTTCTTCAATTACAACTTAATTTCAATTCTAATGACTCCAAATAAATTATAGACTCTTGAGAACACATATAAGCTCATCAAACAAGAGCCAATGAAAAATTTAATCGAAAAATAAAAGAGAAATTAAATGCTAAAACTCATAAAACTATATCAGTGCAGCAGTTTTATATAACTCATGAAAAACACCCACCACACCAAAATTAAACTGAATTGAATGCTTAAATGATGCTCTGATACCAATTGTTGGATTTTATCAACAAGCAGCAGAAGCAACAAGGATCATTAAGCACTCTAATTCATTAATTTTGGCAAAAAACCAAAGCATGCTTTTGCGAAAACAAATGAGTTTCATGTCATACCTTTGTAGAACTACTTCAAAGCTTATTTCTAGCTGCAAATCTCTCCAAGTCTCGTTGTAAACCACCACAAGATCTTCCCCACTATTCTCTTGGTGCTCTAGATTTAGTTGTGGGACTCAAAATAAGCTTGAATCAAGGGAACTTGAAGGACAACTCACAGCAGCAACCCACTTAAAGAACACCTTATTCAACCCGAATTTTTCAGCAAAAATTCTATCGCATGCCTCAATTCACTCCAATCTTCTCAATATATTGTAGAAAATCATGCAAAGAGGATGGCTGCATGAGATGCAGCTCATGCTTGGAGGAATTGAAGCCTTAACATGGTGTGTTTTGTGTGAGCAACTTGAAGGTGTAATGGAAAAAATCGATTTTCCATTTGTGTGTATTTTTCCATCTTTTTTAACTTTTACAAAATTGATTTCAAAAATCAATTTGTTTTCTAAAATTATTAATTTTATAAAATTAATTTCATAATTAACTTATCATGCTACTCTAAAGCTAGTCCATTTACGATCTAGTAAGGGGACCTCGCGGACCTACAGATCACAGGCTCAAATGATCCAAGATTAATTGGCTAAACTTATTAGACCAAATTAACCCCCATTCGTTAACTAATGAGCCACTCTACTAAAGGCCATAGTTGAACTCCCCTCACTGTATATATATTATGTCCACTCGATATAACCATGATTAGTAAGTTAACCCTTCACTGGTTGTCGTAATAACGGCTGGGTCAAATCTTTGTTTTACCCCCGAGATTACCTCTTGTTCCTTAAGTCCCACTGATCCTCTAATGAAAATTGATTTTTTATCCAATCAACAAACCAAGTCCTTCTCAGGCTAATGAGAGGGTGGGGCCTCTTATTCAAGACCCAGAATCAACACTTAAAGGAACAACCTTTCTACTATCCCTAACAACAGTTAGGAGTTAATTCCTTCTTGCACCCTATGTCCCCAGCTATCTATCTGATCTTACCCCTGGAATGGGTTTATTGAGCCAAAACTGTTGAGCCAACCCTCACCTATGCAAATCTAAGGATAATCCCGAATAAATAGAAGTTCATAGTTAGCTCAGGATTAAGGTCAAATTACCTAGGTCATCGTTTTGAAATAGTTAGTCTTAAATAGTAAACAACTTTATAAAGTAAGAGTGAATGATTTTGTGGCCCGATCTTGTACAAACCCTTTTGCACATGGATGTCCCTGTTGGGGTTGATGCCCTAAAGTCTCGAGTCCTGTAGTTTGTAAACAGTTTGTACGAATGCTTGTGTTGTATAATATATGATATTTACTTCACATCTTGTTTTTTGCTCTGTTGTATATAACCTAATCATGTATGTGGTGACATACAAGTGGATCATGTCTTGAGTGATAACTGATGCTTAGATTTATGAGGTGTAGAAAATATGGATGATATGTGTTGATGGATAGCATTGTGCACTCAAGTTTCCCCAGCGGAATCCAAGTATAAATTTCTCTGAGTTTCCTGGTATGTCCAGGGTCGAACACAAGGACTTGTGAAAATAGTTGCATTGGAGATTTTTATGAAAACTTGCGATAACCAGTGAAATAATTAAGTGTTGGGTTGTTGTTGCGTTAATGAAAATAATAACAAATGCGATAGAGTTCGAAAAGAGTTGGAAAACGAGAAATACGATGAATATGCGGTGAACGGGTTGAGAAGGGTTTCAACTAACACTCCCTAGGATGCGTTCATGCCTTGCGATCATGCAACATTCATACAATATTAAACCAACTCTCGGCATGAATGCCACGGCTTCTAAGGCTAGAACGCATGCGATAAATATGTGATAAGTCTACAGGGTTTACACATAAACCTATATTTCTATTTATGCGATGACAACATGACATTCACACAAATATGCGACCACGTAATATCATTCCTATTCCTAGAATGCATGCTATACAAGTTGACAAACAAAGCTTATCTCTAAGTCCCCATCTCTTGTTTATGCAAGCCTAATCTTTCTCTTTCAAGTCAGATTCTAACCTAGCTCTCTCGAGACATTAGGTTCTTTCTTCAGATTCTCTCTCGAGTAACTCCAAAGGGGTATTTTGCACAGCATAAAAAAGACAATCGCAAGCAATGGACTTCCTAGATCATGTTAGCTTAGTTCTTCTCAACCCATTCAACTAGTTTAGCTACTCATGCGTATTAAGAGAGTGAGCAGATGTAGAAATAGAACTTCCATTAAATAGATATAAGATGAAGTATAGAATAACAATGCAAGTATAGTAAAGAGCCTGGAGCAATTTCTTGCTGCCAGACGTTACACTGTTTCTACTCGTGCTCTAAAGATATTCTCGCTTTCGTGAGTGTCAGCCCGCTCTCTGCTCTTACGCCCAAGGTTCTCTCTTGAGCGCCTTGGACGATCTCCAACATCACCACTCTTCTCTTGCTATGCCATAAAATGTAAAAGGAAACTATGAACAACGGTATGAACTGCAATGGTGGTGAGGTAATCGACTACTTAACCCCTTCTCTGAAGAATGCATTAGTATTTATAGGGCCTCAAAGGTGAAAGGTGGCTTCTCTCTCCTGGTTGTACAAATGGACAGCTTTAATTCCTGACTAACGCGCCGATAATTGTCACCGATAAAGCTAGATGTACTTTGTGATCGTTATCGGCTGTCAGGTTTCTGTCCCATCGATCTTAATTGTCCTTTCGTTCGGATGCGTTCACCATGTTGCGGTGATTCTTCTTGGGTGGATGTTTACGAGCACGATCAACGCGCAGTCTTGCGGTGAAGTCGCGCTCGACCAATGTATTCCTATGATTGCATTCTTTGCATTGCGTTAATGCATTATTCTGCACAAAAATATAAAGATCACCTACTCTAATGCATTGGATGCATGCGACCGTAATGTTATAGAATATATGCTTAATGGACACAATTTAACATATTCTATCAATGTAATCCTACATTGTTTAAGAACTTAGTACTATGATAACGTGCATTTCTACCGTTATCAATAACCAAAATGGTTTGTAGTATATGGATATAAGAGGGGAAACCTTATCCTGGTAACGCTACGGATGTGGCCCACTTTGTGGAATGGTCACAAGTGTTGTGACTTGTCACAGATGGTCTGATCCTGATCATTCATGTAGGGGACATGCAAGCGGGGGCATCCTATACAAAGAGTTTGTATAAGACCTGACCACGAAGTGTTAACGTCTCGTTATAAAACACCATTTATGACAGAGACTTTACTTCACTAGGATGACCATAGGTAACATGACCTCAATCCTGAGTGAGTTGGAAACTCTTGTCATTGAGGGCGGTCCTTTGATTTTTATGGCTGCGAGTGGCTAGGTCATCGATTCAAACCTACCATTTTGGGGATTCGTCTAATTTGACAGCTCGAAACTCAACTACACAAGATGGAATTCACTCCTTCCCCGACGCAGGGGTAAATAAATAGATAGTTCTCTTAAGGGCTGATTCCAGGGCTTGAACGATGTGGCGCCCCACACCTTCTCTTGGCCCGAGAGGTGTTCACACATAGTTGGACTATGTTGTATTGTTCATTAGAGGAATCAGTTGTACTTAAGGAGTGAGATGTACCTACGAGCCACAGGCCCATTAGGTCCCTTGGGTAGCTTGGATAAAGTCGAGAATCAGTGTTTGGGTCAGTTTGAAATGTTCAAATTTACAAGAGGGAGTTCGATTATATATGATATAATTGAATGGATAAATTATATATGATACAATTGACTAAATGTATTAGATACATTATTTTAGAGGAATTTAGATATAAATATGATCTATATCATGTGGAGGAGAAATTACTATAGTAGATAAGTGATATCAAACTATAGGGTAAGAATATGATTATATTCCTTAATTATTAAATTGGTTAATTATATGATAATTGGCCTAAAACTTCTCTCGGACGTGCGTTAGTGGGAACATCCGCATCCGTTATTGTAACCGATGAATAAAATGAAAATTTGTTTCATTTTGCAAAAGTTCAGAAAAATTGGCATCAGTGTGAAAACGTAACGATCGCATAACTTGAGAGCCTAAACGATCGCACACCAGCGCCTAAACGATCGCTTAGCTTTCCTAAACTGTAACGACTCGACCCCCTAAGACTCAAGTTAGGTCATTACTAAACACATGCATGCATGAAACTTAAAACAACATCCTTTTATAGTGAAATAAATGCTAAATAAATAAGTTGAACTCAAAAGACCGTCATTAAATTCAGATATTAAAAACAGGCGATAGGGTACCTATAAATCATAAATGATATAAATAGGTCTGAAAAAAAATCTTAATAGTAAGTTTCAAACATCAAATTGAAAGTTGAAAAACATGGAAATAAATCTAAATATCATGAGCGGAAGCATAAAACTGGTCCCCAGTGGCTCGTTCAAGGATTCCTCTTGTCATTCGCCAGTGCGTCCTTACCCTTACCTTATAAACATGAGAAAGGGTGAGTATAAAATATTCAGTAAGGAACCCCACTACCGGGGTCAGGCTAAGCATTTATGTCCAATAAATGCAACATGAACTGAAGCTTTCTACTAGTGGGACATGAAAATTTCCCTTACATGGCTCACTTTTTGTCCTTTCCCCTAGAGTGCACCTTCTATGTACACCCCAGGTCCTCTCTATGAATGTAGGGACGTGTACCTCTTCTGTACAAATGGTTATGCATACACCTCTTTCATATACACATAACCCACTGAACATATACCTTTTACGTACACATGGTTATGATGGAACACGAGACATACGCAGCGGAATTAGGACCTAATTACACTCTAATTGCTCTTAAATTAAATAAAATAAGCATGCATCGTGAAGGAAAAAACAGTGAATTAAAAGTGTAGAGATGCTACCTTTGAAGCTCCTGAAAGCCGCTTCTCCTCGTTGAATCTCGATCTGAACTCTTTTGGACCACCACTAGAGTTGACCTACTATCCTCTGGACTCAGAACCGAGTTGTGGGACCCGGTGGATGAAGAGAACCGAGAGAGAGAAAAGAGATGAATAAATAAGAAAATAAATTTTGAGTAAGT
>NW_024063554.1:0-3945 GCF_009727055.1 Benincasa hispida | reverse complement strand
ATAATATTGATTTTTCTTAATTGCATGCATAAGCTTTATGACCATGTTTTCCACATGCATGACAAATAATAGAACCTTCTTTGACAAAGTAGATTGTAAATTTTCTTTGTTTTTGGTGAGGTTTATAACCTAAGCCACTTTTAATCAAATATGCATTGTTGCTTATCCATCATGATATCTAAATTCTTTTTCCCATTTGTAAACTTTAAAAGAGTAGCTGAAATATCTTCATTTTTTATTTTCTATAATTTTAATACTCTTCTTTTAAGCATGCAAATTTGAATTTAGATAAATCTAGGATCTTTTCCTAATGTCTCATTTTTCTCCGTTTAGATTATCTAGCTCATTAATAAATTATTTTTCAAGAGCTAATTTAGCATTTTTCTTCCTAAGAGACATATATTTGCAACTAGTTTTCAATTCAATTTTTAACTTCAATTATATGCATCAATGAGCTCATTAAAAGTAAGGTTTTCAGGACTTACCTCATCATCGTCGCGTCGTCGTCTCCAAAAGCCATATGCACAGATTTGCTACTATTTCTTCTTCGCTTTCAGATTCACTTTCATCGTTTTCGTCCCAAGTAGCTTTCATGGCCTTCCTATTCTTCTTTGAAATGGATTTTCTTTGAGGACAGTCCCACTTCACGTGTTCGACTTTTTGAATTCATAACAGGTGATTGTATCTCTGATGCTCTTTTCTCCTTTGCCTTCTTGATTGTTGACTTTTCTTTGAGAAGTTTCTTTACCTAAAATGCTTTTTGAACTTCTTGGTCAAGTAAGCGAACTCCTCATCATTTAGTTCAGCTTCAGTTTCAGAGTCTTCTTGAACTTGAGTGGACTTTAATACTAGGCTCTTCTTCTTTTTGACATCTTCTTCACATTGGCCTTCATGATTATTTCATGTGTCATGAGAGATCCAACGAGCTCCTCCAGTGGAAGTTTTGAGAGTCTTTTGCTTCTTGGATTGTCGTCACCTTAGCTTCCAACTCTTAGGCAATGATCTAAGAATTTTTCTCACATTTTCAGAGGTGGTATAAGATTTTCCTAATCCCTTCAAAGCATTAAAACAATATTCGTGAACCTAGTAAACATTTCAAATATAGTTTCATTTGCATCCATTTTAAACAATTCATAATTATGAACTAACATGTTAATCTTTGACTCTTAACATGATTAGTTCCTTTATAAGTTACTTCAAGCATACTCAAATTTCTTTAGCAGAATTACATGCAGAGACTCGATTAAACTCATCAGGACATAAAGCACAAAACAGACAGTTCATGGCTTTAGCATTAATAGAAATCTTCTTTTTCTCTTCATCATTAAACTCTTTTTCTTCCTTATGAATATCTTTATTATCAACTATCTTAGTAGGAATTAAAGGACAATTAAAAATAATTTTCCATAGATTATAGTCAATAGAAATCAAATAAATTCTCATCCTAGTTTTCCACCATGCACAATTATTTCCATCAAACAAAGGTGGCCTAGTGGTAGAAAGTTTGTTGGAAGCAAGTAAGTTTAGTGTCGTAGAAGTCATGATTTAATTTTCTGAAACCATACAATTTATTTATATTAGTAATTTATACATTAACCCATTTGCAAAAAAAAAAAAATCAAAATTAGCAAAATAATCTAATGTGCCTTAAGTGATATCTATTTTGCAATGATGTTTCAATGAGATGAGACAAAAGTCACCGTAAGGTGATCAGATGCTCCTTCACTGAAATGAGACTATCTCAACCGATTGACAGAATAACTCCTTGTTATTGCAACTATCAGTCACCATTGTTCGGTTCAGAAATTATTAAACTCGCTTAACATTTTTTTTGTAAGTGTAACCTCTCATTTTAGATTCTAGAGTTTCGTCCCAATGAGCCAACTATAGGGAAAAACTGATTGGGGCAAAAACTAAAATAACTCTACCCATTTCTAGAGTTTGAGGTAAAGAATCATGCAAATGCTATCCGTAAGGAGACACAAGCAAATGTGCCTCGAAGCCGAGCCTAAAACTTTACTACAAACTAATGAGAGAGATCGTGGGATGTGTTGACACACATCCTGCTCTCACTTACTATAAACACTCTCTCCATTCACCTTGATATTAACCTATACAAACACCATCTGTAGGGGGACACAAGCAAAGGTGCCTCGATGTTGAGTATAGATCTCACAGTATGAACTTTTAGGGAGAAACGTGAAAAAGGTAAAATGAAGTACCATATACCTCTTTTTCCTCCCACTGAGTATTTTACCTAGGGTTATTTAACTTAGAAAAATTCGGATACTGATCTTAATTAAGTGATTATTTAATTTGCCCAAAAGTAACTCTTACTTTGGATGGTTAAACAACTTTAATTAATGTTCAATAAACATTTTAATAGACCTCAATCAATTATTGCATGCTTGTAGCAAATCTATCTAATTCAACTTTCTAAGTAAGTTATCAGGTAGGGGTGTTACGTTTCCGTCAACTTAAATACCCTAGTCTAGATAGAACTAGCCTTAGACAAAAGATCCCTTACAAATACATTTTCTATAAATTTAATCTTTTAATTAAGTGCCAATTTAATCCTATTAAACTAATTAAAAGATTAAACTTAATTTCTAATTTATTAGAAAAGTGATCTTATGTGTGAATCATATTTTAAAACTATTTTAAAAAATGATTTTAACCTAAGGTTTTCATGTAATTCTGAATTATTGATTTTAATTTTTAATTTCATTTAATTATAACTTTTACAAAATAAATAAAATAAATTAAAACCATACAATTTCATTCATTGACACACTTAGTATAATTATAACAATTATAAATTACCTAAAGTAGTGTCATGCGTTATGCAATTCCATTTCATTACTAACCATAACACTTATATAATAAAATAATGATTTATTTAATAACATACATCCATACATCCGTTCAACTATATATTATAACAATTATAATATAAAATGATGTATGGCTATGTATATTAATGCATGCAAACATATACTATAACATTTATATTATATGATGCATGAGCATGCTATAAAAATTAAATTATGCAACTATATATTATAACATTTATAATATAAATGATGCATGAATAATGCATGAATAATGCATAATCTATGGTGGGATTTTCACTATATGCCATACATTATGATATATAGAAAATTAAAAATAAATCATACATCAAATGCATAATTTAAAAACAATTTTTGAACCAGGATTGGACTCCTAAACAATTAATTAAATTAATATAACAATTCTATTAATTTAATTAATAAAAAATAACTATCTATTGCAGCAATAATGATCAATCGGTTCAAAACAAGCGAATCGGATCTTGAACCACACGAATGAATCACCCAGCATCCAAACCGGCCAAGAATTGCTCAAGCCAACTGAACTGGACATGAACTAGCCAAGTAACAAACCAAACTGCACGTGAACTGGTTTGTTCTTTCTGTCTCGCAACATTGCATTGATGTGACCTAGCGTTGCAACGCTACGGATAGAACACTCTGTTCACCTAATCGCAGTATTGCAACGCTACTGTAAAGTAGCCACTATACAGTTGTGATCTCCTTAGTTTCTCCTCCATTTTTTGTCTCATCTTCTCTAGATTTTCATCGGAATAGTCACGAATGACGCAATACAGACTCTGTAACATAAAATATGCCCAAAACACGGGCCCTTACAAATCATATTTGCAAAAATAAAGGTTGTAAAGACTAATATCCAATCTGAAAATTATCCAAAATTGTAAACCAAACATTCCATACATTCATCAATCATGAATTAAATACAAAATGCAAAAGCCCACCAATTCTATAAATCCAATTCACATAATTAATATTTAAATCATATTCAAATATTTATTTCCTCTCAAATAAACTTTATATTATAATGTATCATATACATTATAGTAATTATATCATATATAATTAAATTAAA
>NW_024063553.1:0-6345 GCF_009727055.1 Benincasa hispida | reverse complement strand
ATTTCTCCAGCGCAAACACCATTGCAAGCATTTCTTTCTCTATGGTTGTATAATTTCCTGTGAATCATTCAACGTCTTGCTGGCATAATAGAAATTTCGACAGTACTTAATTGGATCAAATGTAGTGGTGTATACTGATCATTCTGCGATCAAATACCTTATGACGAAGAAGGATGCGAAACCAAGACTGATAAGGTGGGTACTACTCCTGCAAGAATTTGACCTAGAGATTAAAGATCAGAAGGGCACTGAGAACCAAGTCGTAGATCATTTATCACGGTTAGAAAATTGCGAGGTTCAGAAGAAAGAGAAAGAAATTGAAGAAAGGTTCCTTGACGAGCAACTTATGTCGGTATGCATTAATGTTCCATGGTATGCGGATATTGTAAACTTCATAGTTTGCGGCCAAGTACCAGAAGACTACTCATACCAGCAGAAAAAGAAGCTGAGACATGAAGTCAAATTTTATTTCTGGGATTATCCCTTGTTGTATCGACTTGGTCCTGATCATATTTTGCGTCGATGCGTTCTTGAGCATGAGACTAAGCACATTTTGAAACTTTGTCATGAATCCCCTTATGAAGGACATTTTGGGGGGCAGCGGACCGCCGCAAAAGTCCTACAGAGTGGCTATTTTTGGCCAACATTATTTAAGGACGCCCATGCCCATGTTGTGCAATGCGATAGATGCCAGAGAACAGAGAACATGTCCAAAAGGGATGAAATGCCTCTGACTTCGATCTTGGAAATTGAATTGTTTGATGTATGGGGAATCGACTTTATGGGCCCATTTCCACCTTCAGAAGGTTATCAATATATTCTGGTCGCGGTTGATTATGTATCAAAGTGGATTGAGACGATCGCATGGGCTAAGAAAGATGCGGTTACGGTGGCGAAGTTTCTCAAGAAAAATATCTTTACACGATATGGAACGCCCCGTGCCTTAATCAGTGATGAAGGCTCACATTTCATCAACCGCATCATCACCAACCTGTTGACCAAATTTAATGTCAGCCATAGAGTTGCAACCACATATCACCCACAAACCAATGGGCAGGCAGAAATTTCTAACAGAGAGATCAAGACTATCTTGGAGAAGGTAGTCAGTACCTCACGGAAGGATTGGTCACCCAAGCTTGACGAAGCATTATGGACATACAGGCCTGCCTTCAAAACTCCAATCGGCATGTCCCCATATGCTCTGGTCTTCGGAAAAGCTTGTCATCTGCCTCTCAAGTTGGAACACAAAGCAATGTGGGCAAGTAAAAAGCTGAACTTTGATCTATCAAGCACGGGGGAAGTCCGAAAGTTGCAGTTGAATGAGCTGGTCAAGTGGCGAATGAATGCCTACGAAAATGCCAAGCTATATATAGAGCGAACCAAGAAGTGGCATGATGACCGCATAAGCAAATGAACGTTCTTCGAGGGTCAACAAGTACTTCTATTTAACGTGCGTTTGCGATTGTTTCCAGGAAAGTTGAAGTCCCGCTGGTCTGGGCCATTCCGCATCAAGACTATCTTTCCCCATGGCGTAGTGGAGCTAACAACTGAAGATGGAAGCAGCGCATTCAAAGTCAATGGTCAAAGAATTAAGCCTTACTATGGGGGCAATGTGGAATGACGCATGGAGACCGTTGACTTAGGCAAGCAGCATTGACCGCTTGCGGGGATGCTATTGTGGTAACTCTGAAAAACTTCTCTCAATCAGAATCCCTACATCTATGTTTAAATGCTTTCTTTACAGCTTTTCTTTTTTGTTTTCTGCATTGCGTTATTTACTACTTTCTTAAAATAGCCTTTATTGCTTTATGAATTTACTTTCAATTTAATTCAATTGCGTTATTCCATGCCTTGTTCAAATTACTTACTTTTCTACTATAGTTTGCGTTGTTCTTAATTCTCTGTGAATGACTAACTTAAAAGAGAATCAACATCGCAAAGTCGTATCGACTTGCGTTGTTGATGAATTAAAAATGAAAAAAAATATATATAAAAAAAAATAAATTAAAAAAAAATTAAAAAAAAATATATATATATATAATAATAATAATAAACATCCGGTATGCATTGCAATGATGGGTGCATCTTGCGCTGATAAGATACACTTTGCGTCCATCTTACACAAATGCATTGCGTTGAGGGGTGTATTGCACGGGTATGTATTCTGCGCTCGTCCTTAGCGAAAATGCACTATGTCGAGGTAGTGTTGCGCCAGTAGAAATATCGTGCGCCCATCCTCTAGAAATGCGCTGAGTTGAGGGGTGTGTTACGCTAATGCATGCGTTGTTGCCCGTCCTCTGCAAATATGCATTTGCGTTAACGGATGCATTGCGTTAATCTTTAATACAACTGAGTAACTATTCTTTCATTATGCGTTAGCCTCTTTACTTATCATCCTTTGTCAATTATTGCGATATTCCTTGTCTTTTATTTTGCGTTATTAATTGCGCTGCCCTGATGAGTAGAATGCATACCCTTAGCAACATTTCTTACACTTTGCACTTTCTGACTAACACTCAGATAATTCATAGCAATAGCATTGCTTTACCTTTTCTATTTCAAGACTCTGCTCAAACCTTCTTTTCAAAATTTTGACTAAGTGTTTTGTCTTTTCTGTCCAAAACAACGGAATGAGGACCTTGCGCATCTCTAAATTTGAGGGTGGGGAAGGTCTGAGCAGATACGGTCATTATCAGGAAAATGCGTTCATTATAAAAAAAAAAAAAAAAAAACTCCAATGTTAGTGCAAGGGAAAATCTCAACCTGATAAGAGTTAAGTCGTGAAAGGAACCTGCTCGTAGTTGGATGTTCGCATGTCACCCATGGGAGCAAGTCAAAACAAAGGTAGGTTTACAGGATCGACGCAATATGAAAAAAAAAGGAGAGAAAATAAGAACATAAAAGACAACTCCTCTGACCAGCAAAAGTAAAACCTAGCTGAAAATCAAGAGTTGATGTTGAGATTGGTACATAACCGTAGTGGGATGCTCGCATGACACCCGTGGAAGCAAGCCAAAACGAAGGGTGTAACCATGATCAACAGTCTCTAATAAAATGACGTAAACCAGACCACTGCATAAAGATGCACCTAGTTGTTTTTGCAAGAAGAGGTAAACATTCTTCTCAAAATAAGAAGGGAATTTTTGGGTAGAGGTTTATTGTATAAAAGAATAAAGTAGAGCATGTTGATGAATTGTTAAAGGATAGAAGGAAATTTTGTTGTTAAGTAATGTTGTAGAGGTGAAGCATTCGGAGTAGCCAATTGACGCAAATTTAGGATAGGAATTGAGTAAAATTGCCTGAGTTGAAGATATGCTTGAGGACTGGCATATATCTAAATTTGGGGGTGTGATAACTTGTAGAAATACAAGTTATTTATGCTGTTTTATTTAGATATTGCGGAAAAAAGAGAGGAATGTTGCGTCGATAGTATAAGAATTAGCTGAGAAATACGAAAATTATGAAATATCGTAAACGCATCCACTAACACCATTGCGATGGCAAAATAAAATGTTTCAGTCTCTGTTTTGCAGGAAATAGGTCACCATATGCGTTAATGGCTCGAAAGCAAAATGTACAACGCATCTACATCGCATGTGCCCATCAATCAAGAATGAAGAGATGATCCACGCAATGACAGCACATGCGACAATCGATCAAGAGCTTTAGCGATCAACGCATTTCATCGGTTATATCCGATGGACACAAAAATATATCTGTGGTAAGAAGAGTTCAGCTGTTGGTCTTTAGTGAAATGTCTGATAGTTAACGGATGGCAGATCTCGTGGCTAAAGAGTTTAGTCAGCTATTCACGGACCGTTGGAGCTTCGAACCACAGGTCCATTAGGTCCCCTAGGTAGCTTGGATAAAGTCGAGAATCAGTGTTTGGGTTAATTTGGAATGTTCAAATTGACAAGAGGAAGTTCGATTGTATATGATATAATTGGACTAGTTAATTATATATGATATAATTGGCTAAACGTATGAGATACATTATTTTGGAGGAATTAGATATAAATATGATTTATATCAAGTAGAGGAGAAATTACTATAGTAGATATGTGATAACAAACTAGAGGATAAAAATATAATATGATTATATTTATTATTAATTTACTTGCTTAATTATATGATAATTAACCCAAAATCTCGCTTGGAAGTTCTTTAGTGGGGAACAACGTCGGTTATTGTAACCGATGAATAAAAATGAAATACGTTTCATTTTGAATGGTTTGAAAAAAGATCGAAAGGTTGTCGTTGGTGTGAAAACGTAATCAATCGCTTAAACTCGAGAGCCTATACAATAGTCGCTCAACGCCTAAACGATCGCATACCTCGCGCCTAAACGATTGCCTACCTAGCGCTTAAATGATCGCACACTAAGTCTTAAACGATCGGTTAACTTTCTTAAACGATCATATAGTGTGTCGTGATTGCTAAACGATCGCCTACTTTTTTCTAAACGATCGTTCAGTAAAATCTACACGATCGTGTAGTTTCTTCTAAACGATAAGCATTTTGCTATGGATAGCTTCATATTCTCTCCCACTTGCTTATCGCCTACACGATCAGTTCTTCCTCCTACCTCTACCAAACTCACTGAAGACCACGCTTTGGGTTCTCACTTCGAGAATACCTGGGGCTTCTTTTTGGTGTTGTCATCCCCGCTGTGTTCTTGTGTTTGTGGTTGTTCGTGTTTCTGTAATCGACGCATCTGCTGGACGTTGGTTGATCGGGTAGAGGTCTTCTACTGCATTGAGTTCCATAGTTAGAAGAGCATCTTCAGCTGGTATGAGTACTCTCTCCCTTGTTATTTCTTATTCAAAGCATGCCGTTAATTACTGTTTATTTGCATAACCGTGCGTTTTTGATGTATTTCGGTCACGGTGAAATTGGAGCGATCCGAACATGCTCATGGAACTCTTCGTTAAGATATCCTTCGATTGGTATCAGAACCAGGTTCTGATACTCCAATTTCATATGTTGCAATGAAATGACATTTACGTTCTTAGTGGGTGCATTCTTACACTGTTTAATTGTTAAATTGTTGGGGATGTTCGGGATTAATGGATGTTTTCATGGATGATTAGCCTCAGTTTTGATTTAATTCTTTTACATATGCGGTTGTTTGTAAAGGCCCCTACGTTTTTAGGCATTAATAATCGTTATCGAGTCTGTATTCAAAGTTTGTTTCAAGTTTTGAGTCGTTCGTGAAGATCGAAGCAAGCATTGCGGTTTTTCGAGGAAAGAGGCGATCAAGGGTTGATCGCATCGTGCAGACAATGGAGTACGCGATCATTGTTGATCGCATTGTGCAGACAATGGGGTACGCGATCGCTATTGATCGCATCAGTTAAACGATGGGGCATGCGATCAAGGGTTGATTGCATCGTATTGATGATCGGGTACGCGATCGCAGAGTATCAGGTCGTGTAGACGATGGGATGCTTGCGTATCGTTGAACGCACGAGCGCACTAAACGATCATTTAGGTCAACAAGCTTCATCGCTTAGTAACTGACTAAACGATCTCTTAGTAATGCAAGGTAAATCGTTTACCTGTCACCGCGTTAAGCGATTGCATAGACGATCAGGCTTCGTAGCCTCGTTGTCATCTACGCGATTGTTTATTCTTGCTTCTATCATCTAGTGCACGCTGGACGATCGTCTACATATGGCGTTTAGTACACGATGAAGTTCTCTTGGCGGTTCAAGACCCGGTTTTCCTGTGAACCGATTTGCTCGATGAAAATTGTAATAGATAGGGTTATTTCATTCCTTTTTTTTTTTTGTAAAGGCTCATCCTGGTCCATTAATCCTTTATTTATTACATGTGATGTATGTTTTTTTAATATGTCATATGGTATGCACATATAGTAAATCCCACTTTAGGTTATGCAATGGTCATGCATCATCTCTTTATTGTAATTGTTATAATTTAGAGAATCATGATTTAATTATGAAAGAGCATGCTCATGAATCATATAATTTAAGAGTTATATTTATGCATGCATAAAAAGCATTACATGCATCATTTTTATATTATAATTGTTATAGTATAAGGGTGAATGATAACATGTTTGCTTGGTTGTTACGCGTTATATATAAAAGTTATGTATAATAATGACTGAAAATTGCATGAAGCATGACACATAGGTTACTTTATAAATGTTATAAATACCTCGTTATGCGCAATGGTTTTAGTTGTTTCTTTTTAAAAGTTAAAGAGAAATTAGAGCTAAAAGAAATAAGAAAGACATGCATGCTCACATAGGTTTAATTCATGGTTTTAAAGTGTTTAAAACTTGGATCACATAGACCTAAGATCACGGTTCTAATATGATTA
>NW_024063552.1:0-1117 GCF_009727055.1 Benincasa hispida | reverse complement strand
TCTGAATTTTTCTAAAGTTCTCCAAATTATGGTATCAACTCACTTGTTCTCTCTACATAACAAACAATATTATGCATAAAAATAAAAGTGCTAGCTTGAATAAAGGACATAAAAAACACATATAGAATGTTATTAGATTTGGTGTATCCAAGCACAACATCTAGATTGTATAAGAGAGAGTTCTCACACAACGTCGAGAAGGATAATCACTATGCAATATATATAATTTTATCGTAAAATTTTGACAAAGTATGCATTATAATCAATAGTTAATACTGAATCATCAATATGGTTGTGGCTTCAATTCGAGTTGAAATATGAAATGAAAAAGTTTAAAAAAGACTCCAGGATAGTACTAAGTTAGGTTGGTCACTATTAGAAAGTTGATCCTCATTCTTGCACCATGTTGTAGTATAGTGGTAAGTATTTAAGTCTTCATGCGATTGACCCAGGTTCAATCCCTGGTAATGGCACTCTTTTAAACATGGATCTTTTTCTGGCTAGCATATTGAATAAAACAAACATACCTAATAAAAAAAATTAATCACAAATGTCTAATTAACTTCTGTTTTTAATTTGCGGGAAAAACGAGGCACAACAGGAACACGAATATTAATAAATATATAAATAAATAAAATAAAATAATGATAAATAAATAAAATAATAGGAAATAGGAAATTTCTTCAAAAATCTCCACTTTCTCCAAAATTGGTGGAGTTTCAACCAATGATATATCTCTACAAAATCCACAAATATCCACTTGTTTATAAGGAATTTTGGCAAATAGAAAGTGGCACACTTGGACACCATGCATAGGTGATTAAATGACACATAGCCAACATATGTGATAATGAGAAAATGACACTTGGCATTGGACACTAAGCATGGCACTAATGGGCATCTATTATTATTATATAATATTTATAATACTCCCCCTCATATGCCCATTATATATATGAAATATGCCTCATTAAAACCTTATTGGGAATAAACCACATGGGAAAAAAATCCTAGTGAAATAAAAAGAGTACATATTTATATAATTTATACTTTTAAAAGCATATATTTGTTCTCCCTCATGAAAACATCACTTAAGATCTTTGAGTCGTCGCATTCC